>NW_006159844.1:9572030-9584530 GCF_000334495.1 Tupaia belangeri chinensis | reverse complement strand
TTTAAGTGTCATACCAGTTTTATTTATTTATTTTTTTTGAGAGGTTTTTGCCATAGGGTACATGCGCTCACCAGAAAGACAGAGAGAGACAGAGAGACAGAAAGCGAGAAATCACCCCCCAGGGGGGATGGCCACTTGCAAGCCCTTCTCCTCTGTTCTTCTCTCGGGATCTTGGGCATGCACGCACACACGCCCGGCCTGAGTTTTAAGCCACCAGGTCTGGGACTCGAACTGCAGTCGACTACGTGGGAGTTCAGCGACATAGCCATTACGCTAACTGCTGGTCCCTGTCATACCAGTTTTACAGTTTTACTAAATAACATCATTTTAACTTTCAGCTATTTAAACTTTATAAGAAAAATAAGTTCTTTTAAAACAAATGTATACAATCTATAAAAAACTGATTTTATTCTTTTTATGAAATAACTTTTCATTTATTTATGGTGAACCAATTAGAAAACACAAATAGGGGGGAAAAAAAGAAAATTTAACCACCTATAATTAAAATCAACCAAAGTTGACTGTTTTAATTTTCTGGGGGATACCTTATATTTTATGCCCCTTTAACCATCTGTATTAATTACATATAGTATACATGACATTCATGTATTTGCATATTTTACCAAGAGAAAGAATGACTATACTGTCAATTTGGGTGGTAATCACCTCTTATTTTTATTTCTGTGTGTTTTTAGAGGTATTTACCTTTAGGATACATGCACTCGCCAGAGAGCAACAGAGATAGTGAAAGAGAAGGTGAGAAATCACCACCCCAGGAAATGGCCATGCCATCTCTTGCAGTCTACTCTCCGGATCTTGGACATGCTCACACATGCACCTGGCATGATTTACAACCAGGACTCAACCGCGCCGACAATGTGGGAGTCTAGTGACCAGTGCACCATCTGCTGGCCCCATCATCTCTTATTTAAGTTAAAATAAAGTCACTTGTGAGAACATAACTCATACATTCCTAGGCTTATGTGTGGTGTAAACAGTATATAACACCATCTACAAATATATGTTTAAATAAGATAAATTTAGGATTTATCCGATTTCATTTTAATGATAAACTAACCCAGCATAAGTCTAATGCAACAGAAAAAAATTATCTTCCTCAACTACTTAACAATACTTTCCATTCTATTTTGGTGAGCCCTTAGGAATTAAAAGATGGGGGATTAGTAGATGCCATAACAATTACGTCGCTGGATTCTCACATAGTCAATTATGGTTTGAGTCCTGGACTGGGTGGCTTACACTCACACCACCGGGCGCATGTGCAAGTGTACCCAGGACACCAAAAGGAGAATGGAGGAGAAGGGAGTATGGCATGGCCATCCCCCCCAGGGGGTGATTTCTCACTTTCTGTCTCTATTTCCGATGAGCGCACATACTCTATTGCAAAAACCTATCTTTAAAATAAAAAGAATTAAAAGATAGTAAATTCTGGATATTGGATGACTTTATAGAATGCCCCTTTATAAGATGGTACTAAAAATAAACACTGAGATTAAAACTGTTAAAATTATTTTTACCTAAAATCAAAAGACTAGCTATCTTGGTCATTGAGTTGCTACTGATTTCAAATCAGGAAAACGAATCAATAATCACTGTTTTTTAAAAAATAATAAAAACACAGGGACTGGCTGATGGCCTAATGGTAACATCGCTGGACTCCCACATGGTCGACAGCAGTTCAAGTCCCGGACCAAACCCATGCCAAGAACGTGTGTGAGTGCCCAAAATCCCAACGTGGCCATCCCCCCAGGGGGGTGATTTCTTGCTTTCTGTCTGTCTGTCTCTGGAAAGAGCACACACCCTATAGCAAAAATCTATCTTAAGAAAGAAAATATAGAATTAAGATGATGTTTTCAATCATTTATTCTGTTTGTATTATGACACTGCAGTTTCCTATGACTTATTCTACGAAACTCCTGAGTTGGTTGAGTAGTAGTTGTATCAAAAACTAGTTGATCAGGGAACCAGTAGTTAGCGTAGTGGCTATGTAGCTGGACTCCCACGTAGTCGACCGCGGTTCGCGTCCCGGACCCGGTGGCTTAAAAAAAACTCACGCCGGGCGCGTGTGCGTGCGTGCCCAAGATCCCGAGAGGAGAATGGAGGAGAAGGGATTGCGGCGTGACCATCCCCCCTGGGGGGTGCTTTCTCGCTTTCTGTCTCTATGTCTATCTCTGTCTGTCTGGCGAGCGCACGCGCCCTATAGCAAAAAAAAAAACCTCTCCAAAAAAGAAAAAAAAAACAAAAACAAAAAAAACTAGTTGATCATTATTTAAGAATTTCATATTTGCAAATACAATTATTTACTAAAATTTTTTTTCAGAGCAAGATCTTTTTGCTATAGGGTGCATGTGCTCTCCAGAGAGCGAGCGAGCGACAGCGAGAAAGCAAAAAATCACCTTCCTAGGAGGATAGTTATGCCACAATCCCTTCTCTTCCATTCTCCTCTTAGGATGTTGGGCATACGCACATGTACCTGGCACGAGTTTGAAGTCACTGGGTCCAGGATTTGAACTCTGATTGGCCATGTGGAACTCCAGCAATGTAACCATTATGGCATCTACTGGTCCCTATTCACTAACTTATCTATAAGCTCTTGACAGTTACAGTGTTGGGGCCAGCAGATAGCGTGATGGTTGGGGCTCTGGACTCCCACACGGCCAACCCTGGTTGGAGTCCCGGACCTGATGACTTGCTTTCTGACTCCCCATCCCTCGTCTGTCTGGTCAAATTTTAAAATAATAATTAATAAATAAATCTTTAAAAAAATAAACAGTTCCAGTGCGTTCATGGTTATTTGTGGACATGCAGAGCATCAGAAACTTCAAGCCGGGGACCAACAGATGGTGTTAATAGTTACCTAGCTGGATCCCCACATAATCAACCATGGTTCGATTCCTGGATCCGGCAGCTTTAAACTCACACCAGGCTAGTGTGCATGTGTGACCAAGATCCCAAGAGGAGAATGGAGGAGAAGAGACTGATGTGGCCATTCCTCCTGTGGGGGCGGGGGGGATTTCTTGCTTTCTGTCTCTCTGGCAAGCACATGTGCGCTATAGAAAAAACTCTCTTAAAAAAAAAAAAAATTCAAGCTGCCTGACCAACATGTTCTCAACTCAGCTCAAAATTTCAGCTTTCATACTGTAAACAAATATATTTTTCACAGTTTATCTAGTCACATTTTTTGTATTTTTTTCTATTCTTTTTTGTTGATTTTGCTGTTTAAACTGACCCCAAGGGCCTGCCTACCACATGGCAGACCTCAGTTCAAAACCCAGCCCTGGTGGCTTGACAAACTACCTCAGGGCCAGCTAGTGCTGTGGCAGTAAAGGCGCTGGATTCCCATATGGCAAATTGCAATCCGAATACTACACTTGGCAGCTTGCTTTCTCACTCCCTCCCACCACCTCTTGGATCAGATTAAAAATAATAATCATAAATAAAATTAAATAATTATTTTTTTAAAAAAAGAAAAAACACACCAGACTCGTGAGTGTGTGTGGGGGGGGGTGTGGGGGGGGAGGGTATGAGTGTGTGTCTAAAATTCCAAGAGATGAGAGAAATGGAGGAAAAAGAACTGAGTTTTGATCATGTCCCACTGAGGACTGCTTTTTCCCTCTTTCTCGCCCCATTCTCTAGGGCAAGCATAGGTGTCCTCTAGCAATAAAAGACCCCAGCCAACAAAGTGTTGAGGTGCTGCCTAATGTTTCTAAACACTAGACAACTATGTTGTGCCTTACAGAAAAATGCCTGCTAACATGCTTCATTTAAGCATAACATAGCTATTGAATAAATCAATGTTAACAATCAACAACACATATTAAATAAGCTGTCTCTAAACAGAAACACACACAAAACAAGGTTATGTATCATCAGGTGACAAAAATATCACCATAGTTCTAAAGAACTCTCAATATTCCCCCTACAACCAATGGTTAAGTATTTACAGCAACATTAGAGAACATACCTACTATCAATAACAAGAAATCTCTGGGATTTACATTCATTTTAAAAAGCACAGGGGCCAGCTCACAGACAGGTGGCTAAGGCAGCTGGATGGCTGACCATGCAGCTGGAGACCTAGACCTGATGTCTTAGAAAAACCTATGGAGTGTATATGCATGCATGCCCCAAAAAAAGACCCGAAATGGAGGGAAATGTGGAGCCATAATCGCAGTGACCATGTCCCACTGGGGATGCTTTCTTGTATTCCCTCTCTGTCTCTCTCTGTGGTAAGTATATATTCTCTCTGGGAAATTAAAAAATAATAATAAAATAAAAAAGACACAGAGAAGTATTAAAAATAATGTACTATATAGGTTTAATATAAATTCACTTAGGGCCAGCAGATAGTGTAGTTATTAAGGTGTTGGACTCCTAAATAGCTGACTGTAGTTCGAGGTCTGGGTATGACGCTTGAAAATAACACAGGGTAAGTATTCATGCATGCCAAAGAGAGGAGAGAAGAGACTGAAGGAGAAGGGATTGCAACTTAGCCACTCCCCTGCAGGACTAATTTTTCATTTTCCTTCTCTCTGTCTCTCTCTCTGGCAAGCCCAACCCTATAGCAAAAACCATATATATTATATAAAACTTTATATAATATATATACATATATATAGCATTTATATATTATGTAAATTAATATAAGTTATAGTAAGAAAGTTTATGTTACATAGCTCAGTTTCTTTAGTGTTTATAATCTACTACTGGCCCACCATATGGAAATATCTTTGGAATAATCTAACACATTCACAGTATGAACTGAAGAAATAAACATGAAAAAACCTGCTGCAAGGCTGGCAGATGGCATAGTGGTTAAGGCACTGGACTCCCACATGGCTGACCACAGTTTGATTCCTAGACCTGGCTTGCTTTCCCACTTTCCCTCCTTCCTCCTCCCTCCGTGTCTCTCTTTCTCCTGTGAGTATGTATGCCCTGCAGCAAATCTTAAAAATAATAATGATAAATAAAATTAAATAAATAATAATTTTTTTTTAAAAGCTTGCTTCCAAGTCTAGGTTGTGCAGTGGTAAAACATGAAGTTCTATATGAGGGTGAACCTACATGGGCAGGTTCCAGGTTCACATCTAGAGCTCTCCCTGAGCACAGTGGAGATCATGCACGCTCATGATCTGCAGCTGGCTGAGGCAGAGTGAGGGGCCGATAGATCATCATGTCAAAGTACCCCCTGCCATTTAAGCCCAACCACCTATAAGCATCCTTCGCATATTACACTCAAAAATATTTTATATTACCATTAAAATAATGGTTGTCTTCATATAAATGAAGTTATATCTCATTCTAGCTCTATACACAACTATTTAATGAACCTTAGTAAACTCACTATCATTCAGATTTAGGAAACAGTTTCTTTTTCACCTCCCTTAGGATTCTACAATTACCATTAGCTCAAAAGTGTTACTACTGTTACTTATACAGAGTAAGCATTCACTAAATGTTTCAAGTAAATCTTGTGGGCAATCAATAGAAATGGTAAAGGCATATTTAAATTTGTAGCCTAAAGTAAGAAGTATCAATGAATAGTAAAACTAGTAGGTAAAACTTGGTAACTAGTGTTATTTCAACAGTCTCAAATTATTCCCCTACACATACCTAACTACAAAAGGAAAAAGAGTAACTTCACAATAGAGAAACTTGGCAGAAATAAACTTAAACTTGCTACCAAGTTATGCATTTGCTCCTGTATCTTTTTAAAGTAGTCATTTCACCTAAGATAACTACTCAACTAAGCATCAAAATAATATGAATCTAGAACTTGCCATTTTAGTTTCTGTATCACAAAGTATTAAACACAGATTGTAAAATGCAATGATCATTTTCAATCCCACTGTAACACTGAAATATTCCTTACTAATAATTCTGCTGCCCAGTCACTGTACCACAGGCAGCAGGGAACCACTATGCCATACTGGGGCCACAAGAGAGGCCCACGCTGAGATCCCAGAGAAACTTGAACAGACTGGCTGAGACACTGGCTGGTTGGAAAGGTGGGAGGAGTATCATGGTATGGTAAGACACTGTACCCATGTCTCCCTCTTTCATAAAAGAATAAAATATATTTTAAAAAACATTTAATTTGACATTCCCATAGGCTTTCATGATGCAGTGTGATGCATGTGCACATGTGTGTAAGTTATGTAAGCCCCTGGCTGTCAGTCAAAGACTATTCTGTGAGGAAAGGAGAAGGGTCCCTCAGGGGAAGGACCAAGAAAGGGAACCAGAGGCATCCAAAAGAAGCCCATCCAGATAACCCTGGGGCTGGTCTGACTTCAGCCAGCCTGCTCTCCCTTCATGAAAGTGTATTTTGCTTTGCTCAGCCAAATAAAATTTCTATACTGAATGCTTAAAAATAATAATAATAATTTCAATATGAGTTTAAAGTTTTAGTGACCTAAGAAATTCAAAACAATTTAAATTTCATTATATGAGATATCAATTTCTATCTTGCTTCTGTTTAATGTTTAGTATTTAGTAAAAAATTATACATAAATATTGTGGAAAGTAATGAACGTTTTAAAATATCAAAAAAAAAAAAGTTATATCAAGGTAGCTTGTATTACATGGTTCAATTTCTCCAGTGCTTATAATCCATTACTGAAACATTCCCAAGTCAGTGTAAAAGACAGAAAAAAAAGCACATTCCACAAATATACCTTTTGCTTTGTTTTTTCTAACTTCGATTTCAGTTTTCTGCCTCTTTTGCCAGTCCAGCCAGTTACAAATTCTGAACCTTTGGGGGGAAAAAAAAATAGAACATTTCTCAAGACATACTTTATTATAATATAACATGCTCATATACTCTTACCTGCTAAACTTACATATTTACACACTTACCCAGAGAAGTTTCTGCAGTAAACGAATGTTTGGTTCCTCTATTAGATTCAAATACAAAACCAGGTAAATCTTCTTTTAATATTGTAGCTTGTTGACCATCTGAGTTATGAATGGCAATTTCTCCTTCTTTCAAACATGTTAGTGACCAATTCCCTACAGTAAGTTTAGTGGGTCCCGGTGCTGAAAGTATAGGTTGACTTGAAGTAGATGGCTTGACTCGACCTCGGGCTCTTTGTAACTTCTCTAAGAATTCACTTCTGCTTTCTATAAGAACAAAAGAATTATTTGAAAACTCCACTCCCTTTTAATATGCAGTATTTAAAAAAATAAACTAGCTATTAAAATACCAATTTTATAAAATAAAATTATATTTCTTCTTTGGTATCCCCTCACTAGTTTGATCTATTTAGATTCAGACGTAAGAGCAATCTTTTAAATAGGTTTCTGAGAAAAAATATGTACCTGAGATAGTGATATATCCATACGATTTACCATTACATGTCAAAAGACAGCTTTATTAGGTCATCAGGAAAGCCATCACGTATTTTTCTTTTTTTAAAAGAAGAATTATTTTGGGAACCAGCAGTTAGCGTAATGGCTATGTCGCTAGACTCCCACGTAGTTGATCATGGTTCGTGCCCCAGACCCAGTGCTTAAAACTCACACCGGGCGCATGTGCGTGTGTGCCCAAGATCCCGAGAGGAGAATGGAGGAGAAGGGGCTGAGGCATGGCCATCCCCCCTGGGGGGGTGATTTCTCAATTTCTATCTCTCTGTCTTTCTCTTTCTGGTGAGCGCACGTGCCCCATAGCAAAAACCTCTCCAAAAAAAAAAAAAAAAAAGAATTATTTTATTTAAGTTTATTATGTATTTATTTGTTTATTTATTTATTTTAATTTGTCCAGGAGTGGATGGGGGGGAGAGAAAAAGAAAGTCGGAAAGCAAACCGCCAGGTCCGGGACTCAATCCATGGTAGGACATGTAGGAGTCCAGCGCCCTTAACCACCATGCCACCTGCTGACCCCACCATCATGTATTTTTCTATGCAAAAATGTGTCATGACTTTCCGGATGACCCAATAAATTATTTGAGAGATTAAAGGGAGCTATATTGCTGTTTCTTGTTCCATACCAAAAAAAGACATTTATGAAATGTTTCGAAGTATAATACTTCTTCTCTATGATATGAAAGACACTGGTCACATGTTCATCAAGGATGTGCTATTTCCATGAGCAAAAATATGAGAAGAAAAACAAATTATAAAAACTAGAGAATTATTTTAACAAACGAAATATTACCTGAACTATCCGATCCACCTTCAGGACTACCACTAGAGTACATGGTGGCAAGTTTTCCATCCAAGATAAATCTGAACCATCCATTACTACCATTAGATAATTCCAAGGCTGCTGCATCACTCCAAATATATAAGCAGTCCCTTCCCCTGATGATTGACCAGTCTCTCCAATGATACGGTTTACCTTGCTGTAATTCTTTAGCATCTTCTTGTGGTTCATCTTCCTAAATGTATAGGATCAGTCGATGAAATGTGGAAAATAATTTGTTTCAAATATTTATAAATTTTTAAACCATGACCATAGTCAAATTTATGTTTTAAATATTCTAAATATTCTGTACATACTATTTGCTTGTCTGAAGTTTGATATGTACTCTGTTCAACCACCTACAATTAAATCTTACAAGTAAGTTTTAATAATGTTAAAAAAATTCATATAATGTCCTAAATTATATCATACAAAGTAATAAGCATTCACTAAATGTTTGAAATTAAATCTTGCTGGCAATCAGTAGAAATGGGTAAGGCTTATTTTAGATTTGCAGACTAAGGTAAGAAATATCAATGAATACGAACATTAGTGGATAATGTTTAGTGATAACCAGCATATTTTAACAGTCTAAAGTTATTCCCCTTCAAATTATGCAATTATAAAAGGAAAAAGTAACTTTACAATAAAGAAACTTGGCAGAAACAAACTTAACAAACTGATCCAATTTAACATCATCAGCAACAGAGTGAACAGAGATCATCATGTCTTTGTGAAGGTCCATTAGAAAGCAAGAACACAACATCACAGTATCCCTGCTGAAACAATATAGCCTCAATCTAATCAAAACACAAATGCAAAGTGAGGTTGTGAGGTTGTTACAAACCAAATTAAACTGGTTTGTATTCTTCAAGAAGATACCAAGGCCATAAAAGAAAAAGGCTGACAACTGTTGCAGGTTCTTAGGAATATAGTAACAAAATGTAATAAGTGTTCCTGGATTGAATTCTGGATGAGAAAAAAAAATGCTATGAAGGACATTAAAGACAATGGCAAAATCTGATGAACGTGATCTCTGGATTAGATATCGGTGTCATAGAAATATTCAATTTTCTGATTTTGTTAGTTGCAGTAGGATCATATAAGAAAATGTCCTGAGGGCCAGCCAGTGCATGGTGATGGAGTTAAGGAGGCTAGATCTCTGATAACTGACTGCACGGCTCAAGTCCCAGATATGATGCCTTAAAAAGAAGCTTGGCCTGTGTGTGTATGTGTTTAAAATCTTAAGAGGAGAATGGATGAGAAGAGAGACACACTATCATTCCTCCTTAGGGGTAATTTCTCTCTCTCTCACTCACTCACTCACTCACTCACTCTGGTAAACACATACACTCTATACCAATTTTTTTTTTGAAAGGTTTTTGCCTTAGGGTGCATGTGCTTGCCAGAGAGTGAGAGACAGAGACAATGAGGAAAGTGAGAAATCATTTTCAGGGGTCATGGCCATGCCACAGTCTCTTCTCCATTTTTCTCCAGGGATCTCAGGCATGGACAATGGATACACATGTGCCCAGTGTGATTTTTTCAAGCCACTGTGTCCAGAACTAGAACCACTATGCTATCTGCTGGCCCTGACCCTATAGCAAATTTAAAAAATAAAAAAGAAAAGAGTGTGTCTTGGGTTTTTGGTGAGTTATTTGGTGTAAAAAGGGGTACACTATGTCCAGCTTGTTATTTAATAGTATCTTTAAAATGTATATACACACAGTGTCTGTAAAATTGATAAAGTAAATACAACAAACTGTTTATAACTACTAAATTTGGGTAGACAGAAATCTTTATATATGCAACATTTTGGTGCACCTAAAATGTATCAATCAAATTTTTAAAAGGAAAGTGGACCAAATAAAAACTATATGCATTATTTTATATTTGCCATTTTGTAAAATCCACCATAGGTTGAAGATAAGAGTCCCTCAAAATAAATCCTATTCTTCATAAACTATAATTAAAACCACTCACTTTTTCTGGTTTTGATTCCTCTTCATTCTCATCATCAGAGGAAGGACCTGCCAAGGTTGACACTTTGCTAATCACACCAAGTCTGGCTAGCTGATCCAAAAAAATATCACCTCCTTTATCTACTAAATCTCTTATGATCTGCAAAGCTAGCAAGTGGCCATCATCATCATCCTGGAAGAGAGGCAGGGGGAAGCAGTACATGACAAGGAAAAAACAAAAGGAAAATAATAAAAATAAGTTCAATTTAAAGTACACATATTCAGTAATTTACACAAACAAAACTATTTACTGAAATTGGAACAAAACTTTTATTTTACTACATAAAGGGATTTAAACTTTAAATTTCATAAAAGGAACTGACCTCTTGATCAAGGACAGTTGCAGTGATTTCCACAAGTATTGTAGGCAAATTGTGACCAACATCAGAATCGCAAACTTCTTTTAACAGTGCTTCAGAGCAAAAATGAATCATCTTTCTAATTAGAGCAAGACTTGCTTTCCTTGAAAAGCAAAAATAAATGTTTATAAGAAGCCAAGTTACGAAGCTAAAATAAAACAAATGCAAATATGCATTAATAAAAACTATATACTCTGCTAAAAAAAAAGCACTTAATGCAAGAATACAAATAAAGTAATAATTAGTACTAACACAATAGTTTATTTTTCATTTCTTAAGGTAATTTTTATTTTTCCTTTTTAAACATTTTTTTCTTTTTGAGAGGTTTTTGCTATAGGGCATGTGTGCTAGCCAGAAAGACAGAGAGAGACAGACAGAAAGCGAGAAATCACCCCCCAGGGGGGGATGGCCATGCCGCAATCCCTTCTCCTCCATTCTCCTCTCGGGATCTTGGGCATGCACGCACACATGCCCAGCGTGAGTTTAAGCCACCGGGTCTGAGACTCGAACAATGGTCGGCTACATGGTACATAGGAGTTCAGAGACATAGCCATTATGCTAACTGCTGGTCCCTCTTTGTAAACATTTTTTAAAAGAATTATTTATTTTAATTTTTATTTATTCATTTCTTTTCCTTTGACCAGAGATAGAGAGAGAGAGAGAAAGAGAAATAGAGTGAAAGTGTGGAAAGCAAGACACCACATCTGGGACTTGAACTGTGGTCTGCCATGTGGAAGTATGCAGCATCTTAACCACCATGCTACCTGCTAGCCCCCAACTTTATGTATTTTCTATTATTAATAATGCTTTTAATTTTTTATTTCATTTATTATAATAATTATTGTTTATTTATTTTGACTAGAGAGAGAAAGGGAAAGTAGAAAATCAAGCCTCCAGGTCTTAGGCTCGAACCATAGTCAGCCATGTGGGAGTCTAGCGCCCCAACCACCATGGCACCTGCCGGCCCCTATTTTAATAAACTGAACTCATCAAAACTGAAATCATTTTTATAATTTTCTAAAATGTGCTATTCTATTTTACTTTTAATTAGTAAGAAACTTAACATGTAATAATTTTTTAAAATAGTGTGAAAGGCCTCTTAGGGATGTCTGTCTCTCTTTCAAAAGAAATAATAAGTTTACAATTTATTTTCTTTAAATAGCACTATTTTTCTGGGCGCATGTGCATGCGTGCCCAAGGTCCTGAGAGGAGAATGGAGAAGGGATTGTGGTGTGGCCAACTCCCCTGGGGGGTGATTTCTTGCTTTCTATGTCTGTCTTTCTCTGTCTTTCTGGCGAACGCATGTGCCCTATAGCAAAAACCTCTCCAAAAAAAAAAAAAAGCACTATTTTTGCAGAACCAATTCTTTTCATATTTCTTCAGTTCAAAGGGGTTCTTGAATCTAAGAGCCAAAACACTTTCAAATGTACTGGATGTACAAAAGGTACTGCTTCTATACTTGCAAACTGATTTAAAAAAAAAAAAAAAAGGTGAAATAACTGGAGGCTGGCAAATGGCCTGATGGTTAGGGTGCTGGACTCTCGTGTGGCCAACTGCGGACTGAGTCCTGGACCTGACAGCTTGCTTTCTCACTTTCCCCCCCTCTCTCTCTTGTCAAAATTAAATAAATAAATAAACAAAATAATAAGTAAAATTAAATAAATAAAAATTATTTTTTTAGGGTGCAATAGTTTATATTTGCACAAGAGGTAGCCATCTACAATACTGTGGTTGTTTGTTGTTACGTCTTAAATGCCTAATAGGTAAAAATGACATCGACTTTTTTTTTTTTTTTTTTCTAATAAAGGAATACCGTTTCCACTTTAGTTTTTTGCTATTTCTTCTTAAACACTGTCTTGATAGTGACTGGCTAATTTAGTTTAATGGGCAGGCTCTAACATTATTACCATTAATCTGTAC
>NW_006159844.1:9546733-9571991 GCF_000334495.1 Tupaia belangeri chinensis | reverse complement strand
AAAAAAAAATCCCCGGGTAATATCTGCTTACAAATATCAATCTACTGGCATGTTTGGATTAAGAATTTGTGTTCCGAGGTGTGCTCCATGGCATAGCAGTAACGCAATGCTCTCCAAAGTTGGAGCCTCCATAGCTACCACAGTTCAACCCCAGCCTGGCCAACCTGAAGCTTGCCAGGCACACACCCAAGTGTCCAGGGTCCAGAGGGATAGAGGACTGGTAGAAGATGACTACATGACCAGTCCCTAGAAAGGCCTCTCCCCTTTTTCCTTTTCTCTCCCTCTGCCTCTTTCTTACTGGTGCGTGCACACACTCTATTATGAATAAAGAAAAATCAAGTTTGTATTCGAGAGCTTTTGTTGCTATAGGTAATACTGTTTCTGATTATGTAGTTGTTTCATGATTTTTATAAAAGTAATTTAAAATGATAAACTTAACTAATACAAAAAAGTTTAGAAAGTCATTTCTTAATTATAATAATAATAATTATTGGGAAATGCATGGAAAAGACATTGAATGATAAAGCGGGGAGATTGATGTCTCTGTATTGACTGACATGCATGGCATTCCCTTTAGAAAAAGCAATGGAAGTCAATGTAAAGTTATATGTCATCCAATGTAATATAAAGAAGATTATGATGATAATATAAATTTTTTTAAAAAGTCATTTCTTGTTTTTTTTTTTTTTAAAGTCATTTCTTCTATTCAAGTCTGATATACATTCAAGTCTATTTTCTTTTTGGTTTCCTAAGGTTATTTCTAATACTTATATCAAATCCTCTAGAATTTGTTTAGGTTTAGAGTAAGGTAAAGAATTAAGCTGATTTTAAATTCAAAATAACAAAGCAGATATTCTAGTGCCATTTAATAAATCATTGTTCTTCCCCCTGAATGATCTGAGAAACCCTATTACAGTACATCCATACATCCAATTCCCACATGTATAATACGTGGCTCTAATTGGAGTATTATTCTATTCCACTGATTTACATCCCCTTCTGCTAAATATAGATTTACTTAATTAAAGGCTTACACTAGCTTTTCGGGTTTTTTCCTTTAATAACCTCACGTATTTATTCTTTCAGATGAATTCTGAGATCTGTCAGATTCTAAAACAAATTCTATAGTTATTATCTTTAGAACTGCATAACCTTTAAACTAATTTTGAAAGAATTTGTATCTTTTTAAAAATATATATATTTATTTTATTCCACTTATTATTATTTGTTAATGTGACGAGAGAGACAGAGAGAGAGAGAGAGAGAGAGAGAGAGGGAAAGGGAAAGTGAAAAAGCAAGTTACCAGGTCCAGGACTTGAACCATGGTCAGCCATGTGGGAATCGAGCGCCCTTAACCACCACACCACCTGACAACCCCAAGATTTTGTATCTTTAGATTTAATATTCTTATCCAAAAACAATTTCCCCTTTTATCCTACAGAGTCTACTTTTCTCTCTCAAACAAATTCATTTTTTAAACATAATAAATGGATACTCAAAGATTTCTGGCTTGCTAGAAAGTAGACTCAATCTCTGTTCAGTTCTTAACAGACTCCTAAGATGTTTATTTACCAGGCCTCTTTAATACTCTGTTTGGCTTTTCTTCTAACACAAAGAAGTCCTCAGTCTACTACTTACATTAAAAATTAGGTTTTTACAAACTACTTCACCAATAATACTGCTCTTTGTCTTCAAGTCTTGACTTATGTGTTATTTGCCTTTTATACCCTGAATAGACACTGTGCATAGGTTAACACAGACAGGTAATAGCTAATGCTGATAATATACAGACACTCCCATAATTGTCTAAATCATGCTTGCTCTTCTTTTTTGTGGGGGGGAGAGTTGTTTTTTTTTTTTTTTTTTTTGGCTATAGGGAGTATGCGCTCACCAGAAAGACAGAGACTGAGGCAGAAAGCAAGAAATCACCCCCCAGTGGGGATGGTCACGTTGCAATCCCTTCTCCTCCATTCTCCTCTCGGGATCCTGGGCACACACGCACATGAGCCCGGCATGAGTTTAAGCCACCAGGTCTGGGACTTGAATAGTGGTCAACTACATGGGAGTCCAGTGACACGGCCATTATGCTAACTGCTGGTCCCAATATGCTTACTCTTCTGAAATGATAAATTAGATTATAACTTAATCCTCCTCTTTCTTTTTTTTTTAAAGAGATTTCTGCTATAAGGCACGTGCGCTGGACAGAGAGACAGGGACAGTCAGAAATCACGCCCCAAGGGGAATGGCTATGCCGCAATCTCTCCTCCTCCATTCTACTCTCAGGATCCTGGACATGCATGCACACACAGCCAGTATGAATTTTCAAGTTGCCAGGTCTAGGACTCAAACTGCAGTCAGCTACGTGGGAGTCCAGTGTCTTAACCGCTACCCTACCTGCTACCCTTCCCCCTTGCTTTTAGTATTGGGAAATAATTCCAAAAATACAAACTATCACTTTTCAAATATCTCTAATACAGTAAGCACTATACTAAACACTTATTTTTGCCCTCGCACTTGAATAAAATATAGTTATCCTCATCTCAGATAAACACCAACTGAGAGGTTTAAGAACCTTGCTCATGACCATCTGTCTAGGAAGTAGCAATGTTACAAAAGGACCCATTAAGAGCCAATTTTAATCTGAGCTCTTGACTAAAATATATACTTGTCTTCCTACTCACAATAAAATGGATATGCTAATTATTACCTAGAACAATTTAGTATCAAATGTGCTGAAACTAAAGTTGTGTTTAGACAATATTCAAGTATTTAAAAAGATGACAGAAAATAACCATCTAGTAAAGGAATTCTGCTATGTGGTGGAATACTTTATAATTTTGTAATGGCCTCTTCATGGAGCAGTTCTAATCCAAACACAACATAAAAGTCTTTTACTGGCATAACGACTAGTTCTCTAAAATTTTCAGACCAAGGGGCCAGCAGGTGGTATGGTGGTTAAGGCACCAAACTCCCACATGGCATACCGCAGTTTGAGTTCTGAACTTGGTGGCCTGCTTTCTCACTTTTCCTCTTACTTTCTCTCTGTCTTTCTCTACTAAGCACACATGTCCTATAGCAAAATTAAAATAATAATAAAATTTAATAATTTAAAAATGTTGTCAGACCAAATCATCTTAAAACTGAACTTTCTAATTCCTTAAAATGATTCACATCCATTGTTTTTTCATATATTTATATATTTAAAAAAGTGGCCCCACTAAAATTTACACCTCTATGGGACCAACAGTTAGCGTAATGGCTATGTCGCTGAACTCCCATGTAGCTGACCATGGTTCGAGTCCTGGACCCGGTAGCTTAAATTCATGCTGGGCACGTGTGCATGCATGCCCAAGATCCCAAGAGGAAAATGAAGGAGAAAGGATTGTGGCACCATCCCCCCTGGGGGATGATTTCTCACTTTCTGTCTCTCTGTCTTTCTGGCGAGCCCACGCACCCTATAGCAAAAACCACTATTTGTGAAAAAATTAAAAATCAAACTCTAAAATGTTCTGGGTAAATTACTTCACTGCCATTTCTCTCCCATTTGAAACAAACTGCTGGGGGCTGGCAGGTGGTTAAAGATGCTGGACTCCCATATGGCTGACTGCAGTTTGAGCCCTAGACCTGGTGGCTTGCTTTCTCACTTTCACTCCCTCCCTTCCTCTCTCTTTCTCTCTCTCTCTCACACACACACACACACACACACACACACACACACACACACACACACATTCATGGGAAAAATAAATTCTTTTTAAAAAGAGTATTACATTTGAAAAAGTATACACAATTTAAAAATATTTTTAAACCAGTGTATTCTCATCCTCACAAATTTAGCAACAATTGGAGGGTGGCATGGATAGCCAGAGCTCTTGGCAAAAGGATGAATGTTCTCAAATAATTAGCTGAAGAAGGGATACCAGGCAGGTATTGATAGGAATGTGTGAACAGTGGTAATAGTTGGTAGGATAAGCCCTTGGCCACAAGAGCTAATGATAAAATCATGCAAACACTTCAAGATCAATTTTAGGGGGGACCAGCAGATGACATAATGGTTATATCGCTGGACTCACATAGTTGACCATAGTTTGAGTCCCAGATCCAGCAGCTTAAAACTCACACCAGGTGCATGTGCATGCATGCCCAAAAGAAAGCAAGCTGCCAGGTCCAGGACTCGAACCACAGTTGGTCATGTGGGAGTCCAGCACCCTTAACTACCACACCACCTGCCGTCCCCGGAACATGTATCTTTAAACACCCATGTTTGGGTCCAGCAGGTGGCGTAGTGGTTAAGAAACTGAATTCCACATGGCCAGCTACAGTTAAGAGTTCTAGACCCAACGGCTTAAAACATAGGCCAGGCACCTGTGCATGTGTGCCTAAAGGAGAGGAGAATGGAGAAGGAACTGTGGCATGGAAATCCCCGAAGGGTGGGGGTGGGGAAGGGAGCAGTGATTTCTCACTATCTGTCTCTGTCTCTCTTTCTGTCTCTTCGGTGAAAGCATGTGCCCTATAGCAAAAACCTTTAAAACAAACAATGCATGTTCTACCAAACTCCTAACTTCTAAAACGACCAAAATCAAATCCCCAGACACTGACCTAATAACCTGGTAGTCATCCATCAGTCCTTTCCTTCAACCCTCAAATCTAATTAGTCTTCAATCTCAATTTCCCAACCTCTTAAATTTGTTCTTATCCCCCTAATACTGACTGAATTTCCTGTAGCAATGAATGACCCATCACATAGTATATTTCCATTCTTGCCTTTCTCTGGGCCTTCTTTCCACCAGGCTGCTGAAGCAATCTTCATGTATCAGAAACCAGCTGTGTTGGGACCAGCAGTTGGCATTATGGCTACATTGCTGGACTCCCATGTAGTCGACCACAGTTCGAGTCCCAGACCCAGTAGCTTAAACATCCCGAGAGGAGAATGAAGGAGAAGGGATTGTGGGGTGGCCATGCCCCCTGGGGGGGTGTGTGATTTCTGGCTTTCTGTCTCTGTCTTTCCAGTGAGTGCATGTGACCTATAGCAAAAACCTCTCCAAAAAAAAAAACCTGGCTGTGTCATATTTCCTCATACGTCTTTAATAATTCTTCCTTAACTGTGGGGTAAAGACCACCATCATTAACATAGTCTACAAAGGCCTTCAGAGGTAATAAGAAGCTCCTCTTTATTTTCTTGAACATTATTCATCAAGCTTTCCAAGTGTATCCTAAACTCTGTCAATACCAAAATATTGCAAATACTAACAAAACATACTTAACCATTTAGTTAAGTACCTACTGAGGACCTAAGTATCTGAGGCCTGCAAAATGCTAGTGGTAGAACACAAAACAGCATTGGGATTCTATTAGGAATCCTGTTGGGGTGAACAGACTCCTCACATCACCAGTTTTGCGTAAGAAATAAATGGACTGAAAAAAAAAGACCTCTCCAGTCTTAATTTTTCTCACCTCCTTAAGTAAGTTCATCAGAAGATTTGACTTTCTCCTTACTATATCTTAATTAAACATTAAAACATACCTTAAATCCTTCTGGAAAATGGAAATGAATAAAATCATGTCATAGTATATTTTAATGAATACAAACAGTATGAATAACTACCGTATTGAAGGCAGCATAGTTTGCTGAAACGTTTGTGCAAACACTGGCAATAATCTTTTCAAGTATATAGGTGCCATTTCTGGATCTCCTTTGGGCTCATTACATTCTTCTTCATCTTTATTTGTATCTTTCTTTTTTTTATCATCTCCTTTATTAACTGGACACATCCAATCACCTGTAGACAAGTATTATTCAAAGAAATACTTCTTCATAAACTTTTTCTTTTAAAGAAAAAAATCCTAAGATATCCCCAACGTAAAACTATAATTACCTCTAACAATAAACCAACTGAAATTAGGGCATTGTACTTATCAATGGTGTTTGTAAGGATACTAAAGAACATCAGTATTGAATAAGCTGAAGAACAAATTAAGGAAACAATTTTGGATACTCCGCTTAATTCCAAAAATTACTGCACATTCTGTATTTGTCAACTCGGTGAAAACTTAAATATTTAGTCAAACTACTTATCTACACACTACCCAATTATTCTTTATCTGACATTTCGATATCCCTTTAATTTACGATTTGGTCATCTAAAGTCATGAGTCATGGTCACAAAGAACACAGAAAAGTAAGGTGGCAAAAGATTTTTAAGAAGTGGGCCTGCCAGGTGGAGTGATGGTGAAGGTGGCTGGATCCCACATGGCCGAGTACATGGTTTGAGTCCCAGATCTGGGAGCTTGGAAAATATGGTAGCTGCGATGCATGCGCATGTGTGTCCAAAATCCTGAGAAGAGACTGTGACATGGCCATTCCACCAGGGGTAATTTTTCACTTTCCTCTTCTCTCTCTTTCTCCCCAGTGAGTGCACATGTCCTATAGCAAAAACTGAAAAAGAGGGAAAAAATCATTATAAAAAGGATATATGTAAGGGCCAGAAGATTGTGTGGTAGTTAAGGCTCTGGGCTTCCACATGGCCAACTGGTTCGAGTGCTGGACCTGGTAGCTTGAAAATCACATTGGGCATGTGTGTGTGCCTGGCCAAAATCTTGAGTAGAGAATGGAGGAGAAAGGACTGTGGCATGGCCATCCCCACTGAGGGATGAATTCTCACTTTAACTCACTCTCTCTCTCTCTCTCTCTTTCCTCCTCCTCCCCTGGAAAAGTGCATATGGCAAAAAACTAAAAAAAAAAAAAAAAAAAAGAGGATAAATGTATATAATTTGATTTCATGAAATAGGTTATTAAACACTGTTAATGTAGCTACAAAAAGCTAATTATGTAAAGTGAAGCTGAAAGTAATAGGAGATACCTTAAAACTGAAGGATTTACACTCACCTGGAGACTGAAGAATAGCTACTACTTCACTGTGGCCCCTTTCTCGAGCTTTATCTAGTGGAGTTTTCCCATCTTCATCTCTCAGATCTGGATTTGCACCATGCCGTAACAAAGTCTAGATAAAAAAAGATTTCATTTAAATAAACAATGCCTTACATTTTTGATATCTAACTCTACAATCTAAAGATTTTAAAGATATACTGAACCAGGCCCAATCCAAATATCAGCCTTTAAACTTATCACCTTAAAAGTAGCCTACTCCTGGAACCAGCAGTTAACGTAATGGCTATATTGCTGGACTCCCATGTAGTTGACCGTGGCTCGCATCCTGGACCCGGTGGCTTAAAACTCATGCCAGGTGCGTGTGCGTGCATGCCCAAGATCCCGAGAGGAGAACGGAGAAGGGATTGCGGCGTGGCTATCCCCCCTGGGGGTTGATTTCTCGCTTTCTGTCTCTCTGTCTCTCTCTTTCTGGCAAGCGCACATACCCTATAGCAAAAACTTCTCCAAAAAAAAAAAAAAAGTAGCTTACTCCTATCATGAAAAGTATTATGGGTTAATTTCATTTGGTTATTTATTATCTTCTCAAATTATGTATGTTACCATCTGAACCTATCACTGTCTTCAAAAATGCCCCCTACCAATTTCTTCATATTAGCAGAGGTACTGGGGCCAGCAGGTGGTGTGATGGTTGGGATGCTGGACTTCCACACAGCAGACTGCAGTTTGCGTACCAGACCTGGCTGCTTGCTTTCTCGGGTTCCCTTTCTTTCTCTCTCTCTCTGTCTCTACTACAATAATAGTAGCTACAATTTGAGCACCTACAATGTGCTGACTACAACAGTAAGTGCGTTACAAGTATTTTTTTCTAATTCTTACAATAATCCTGCTAGGAATATATTAAATTAAAAAACATGGCCAACCATGGTTTGAGTCCTGGACCTGGTGGCTTGCTCTCTCTCTGTCTCTGGTCAAAATTGAAAAATTATGATAATAAATAAATCTTTTAAAAAAATAACAACAAATGAAATTAAACAAATAAATAGTTCTTAAAAAAAAAAAAAAGAGGGGGAACCAGCAGTTAGCGTAATGGCTATGTCGCTGGACTCCCACGTAGTCGACCGCGGTTCGTGTCCCAGACCCGGTGGTTTAAAACTCACGCCGGGCGCGTGTGCGTGCGTGCCCAAGATCCTGAGAGGAGAATGGAGGAGAAGGGATTGCGGCATGACCATCCCCCCTGGGGGGTGATTTCTCGCTTTCTGTCTCTATGTCTCTCTCTGTCTGTCTGGCGAGCGCACGCGCCCTACAGTGAAAATCTCTCCAAAAAAAAAAAAGAGGTACTCTTTGGTTGGTGACCTGGTTATCAACTTCAACAAATACCAAACTGCCAACTACCAAGTTAATTCTTTGATCAAGTCATTAATATCTGTCTCTTTTCTCTATTCCCACTTATATCTCCTAAAGTCTTTCAGTATTTTATCATGAGACTGCTTAATAACAATGGCTCAATAAAAATGTTTTTACTGAACCACCCCCTAGCACTGCAGTTAAACGATAGGCATAATAGCAAGCTGGATCCCATATGGCCAAACACATTTTTTTCCCAGCAAAAAAAAAGCATGCCATGAGCATGTATGAACATGACCAAAATCTTGACAGGAAGAGAAAAGGAAGGCTGAACTTGGACACACGTATTCTGTCTCTCTCTCTCTCTCTCTCATATCTCATTTACTATTTAGCAATTAAAAAACATTTTTAAGAACTAATTGGCAAACTTTCAAAATAACTGAGATGGAAACAGAATCTGCTTTGCTTATTCAGCATAACTTATCCCTCTTTAAGTATCATTCTCTCTAAAAACTAACCAACTCAAACTGAAAGGATTCAAGCTGGAAAAAAACTACCTTTTCCAGGTTAGAAAGCTACTAAGTTGAAGCTGGCCCCATAGTACAACAGTTAAACACTGTGCAGAGGGAGCTGAAACCTAGAGGTCAACTGTGATTTGAGTTCCAGCCCTGGCAGCTTGAAAACATACACCAGGTACGTGTACAAGCATGCCCCAAATCCCGATGGTGTGGACAAAAAGAACTGCAGCATGACAATGCCCTATGGCACGGATCGGTTCAACTCTCACCTTTTTTTCTCTGATATGCTAAGGTATTCTCTGGCAATTAAAAAAAAAAAGCTACTAAGTTGTTGTCACAATTTGTATTGTAGTATAAAGGTGACAATAATAGCAACAATTTGAGCACCTATGATGTGCTGACTACCACAGTAAGTGCTTTACATGTACTTTTTTCTAATTCTTACGATAATCCTGCTAGGACTATATACCCATTTTTATAGGTAAAACTACATGTCAATGGGACCAGCAGATAGCGTAATGGTTACATCATTGGACTTCCACATAGCCGACCGTTGTTAGAGTCCTGGACCTAGCAGCTTAAAACTCACACCAGGTGCCTGTGCGTGCATGCCCAAGATCCCGGGAGGAAAATGGAGAAGAGAATGCTGTGTGGCCATCCTCCCTGGGGAAGTGATTTCTTGCTTTCTGTGTGTGTGTCTCTCTGTGTCTCTGGCGAGCACATACCCTATAGCAAAAATCGACCAAAAAAAAAAAAAAACTGCAAGTCAAACATAAGAAATCTGCCCAAGTGAACTAATCTTGAATTAATGGCAAGTTACTTCACAATAGGCAGATTCTAGACACCTAGAACATATACATCTGCTTTGATTATTTTTTATTTAACTTCTCGGGACCTCAATTTCTAACTGTGAAAAGAACTCCCCCAGGCTAGATGCCCAGTGCAGTAGTTAAGCACTGTCCCCAGGAAGTCAAATCCCACATGGGTGACTGGTATATGTTCTCAACTCAGGCAGCAACACCCAGGTACACACATAGTAACCTGACATGACAAAAAACTGTAGGAAGAAGGACTGTAGCATGACCAGTTCCCACTGGGTGTGATTTTTCTGTCTCTCTCTCATGAATGCACTCTATTAGGGGAAAAAAAAAAAAAAAGGAATAAAAAAAACAAACCTCTCCAAAGTCCTTGGTGAATCTAAGAGTCAAAGATACTAATTCTTCTGCAAATAGAATATAGCATGTACTATATAATGATGTTTCAGACAACAAGGGACCACATTTATGAAAATAATCTCATAAGATTATACCATGTAGTCTAGGTATGTACTAGGCTATACTACACAGTTTTGTTTAAGAACATTCCACAGTGTTCCCACAAGGATGCTAATGCCTAATGACACATTTCTCAGAATGTATTTCTGTAGTTAAGCGATGAGAAACTGTATTTGTGTTATTAAATCAATAACAATAATACATAAAGTTACTCATAGACAAGAGGAAAAAAACTGGAAATAACTACATGGAGCAACAAGTGACTGGTTGAATAAACTTACAGTACATCCACACAGGGTAAGTATGCAGATGTAAAAAATACTCTCCAGGGCAGATAGGAGGCGAGGTGGTTAAGGCACTGGACTCCCACATGGCTGACCACAGTCCAAGTCCCAGACTTGGCAGCTTGGTTTTATACTCTCCCTCTCTCTGGTAAAATAGAGTAATAATAATAATAATAATAAATTAAATTTAAAAATTCTTTTTAGGATTATTTTATTTAACTTTATTGATTTATTTATTTTTAATTTGACCAGACAGAGAGACAGAGTTAAGAGAGAGAAAGAAAGTGAGAAAGCAAGCCACCAGGTTCAGGACTCCAACTGTGGTGAGCCATGTGGTAGTCCAGCATCCTCAACCACCACTCCACCTGCCGGCCCAAAAAATTATTCTTTAAAGAAATAATAAAAGATGGGGTCAGCAGGTGGGGTGGTGGTTAAATACACTGGACCCCCACATGGCTGACCATGATTTGAGGCCCAGATCTGGCAGCTTGCCTTCTCATTTCCCTGTCTCTCTCTCTCTCACACACACACACACTCGCTCTATCCCTCTCTGGTCAAATTAAAATAAATAAATAAATAAGTTAAGTAAAATAATTCTTATAAAAAAAATAATAAGAGCTCTCTATAGTGGTGAGAGAAGGTGGCATAGAGGTAATGTGCTCTGTTAATCTGACCCACATGAAGGTTCTGGGTTTACTTCCAAATACCCCCTTGAACAAACTGGGCATTGTGCATGCCTGTGTTCCAAAGCTGGTTAAAGCTGAGACTGGACTGCTACATAAAGACTCTGTTGGGGACTCTGTCTGTCTTTGTCTCTTTCTCTCTCCATCTCTCTTGCTCATGGAAGTAAAAAAGAAAAACTTTAAGGGGAAAAAAATGTCTTAGGACTGCCCCCACGGCGTAGCAGTTCATCCCTGTGCACAGGGAGTTGGAGTCCCACATGGCCAAATGCAGTTCAAATCCTAGCCCCAGCAGCTTGAAAAACACACTGGATAAATGTACCCCAAATCCTGACATGAACAAATGGGAGAAAAAGAACAGCAGCATGACCATGCCCCAGCTGGGGGTTATCTTTATTTTCTTTTTTTTTCTCAGTTTCTAGCAAGTCCAAGCACCCTCTAGCAATAAAAAAAATAAAAAATTTAGGGGCCAGTAGGTGGCATGGTGGTTAAGGGTGCTGGACTCCGACATGGTTGACTATGGTTTGAGTCCTGGACCTGGTGGCTTGCTTTCTTGTTTCTCTCTCTCTCTACCTCTGTCCCGTTCTGGTCAAATTAAAATACATACATAAATGGGGAACCAGCAGTTAGCGTAATGGCTATGTCGCTGGACTCCCACGCAGTCAACCGCGGTTCGTGTCCAGGACCCGGTAGCTTAAAACTCATGCCGGGCGCGTGTGCGTGTGTGCCCAAGATCCTGAGAGGAGAATGAAGGAGAAGGGATTGCGGCATGACCATCCCCCCCCGGGGGATGATTTCTCGCTTTCTGTCTCTATGTCTCTCTCTGTCTGTCTGGTGAGCGCACGCACCCTATAGCAAACACCTCTCCAAAAAAAAAGTAAAAAGAAAAAGAAAAAAAATACATACATTAATAAAATTAAAAAGTTCAATAAAATAATTCTTAAAAAAAATTTAAATATCTATATACTAAAGCCAGCTAATGGCACACTGGTTAAGGTGCTGGACTCCTACATGGTCTACTAGGGTTCAAACCCTGGGCCTAGCAGCTTAAAAAAATCATGCATGCCCAAATATCCCAAGAGGAGAATGGGATTATGACATGGCCATCCCCCTTTGGGAGTGATTTGCCTCTCTCTGGTAAGTACCAATGTCCTATGGCAAAAACGTGGGAAGGAAAACAAAACAAAACAAAACAAAATCCCCTATATACTAAGAGGGAGAGATCTACAGTATACATTATTAAGTAAAAAAGCTAAGGGCAGTGCAGATTAGTGTGTGTACTATGTCATTATTTACATAAGAAAAAGAGAAGAAAAGTATATCTACTTGTTTTTCTTAAATCTGTAATAAGAAACACCTGTGGGGACCAGCAGTTGGGGTAATGGCTATGTTGCTGGACTCCCACGTAGCAGACCGCAGTGTGAATCCTGGACCTGGTAGCTTAAATTCATGCCAGGTGGGTGTGTGTGCGCGCCCAATATCCTGAGAGGAGAATGGAGGAAAAGGGATTGCAGTATGGCCATTCTCCCGGGGCGTGATTTCTCGCTTTCTGTCTGTCTCTCTCTTTCTGGCTAGCACACGCACCCTATAGCAAAAATCTCTCAAAAAAAAAAAAAAGAAAGAAAGAAAAGAAAGAAACCTGTCTGTGTCAGAAAGAAAGAAAGAAACACAGGGGGACCAGCAGATGACTTAATGGTTTTGTTGCTGGACTTCCACATAGTTGACTGCAGTTCGAGTCCCAGAACCGGTGGCTTAAAACTCACATGGGGTATGTGGGTGTGCATGCTCAAAATCCTAAGAGGAGAATAGAAAACAAAGAATAGAGGAATTGCGGCACGCCCATTCCCTGGGAGATGACTTCTTGCTTTCTGTCTCTCTGGTGAGCACACATGCCCTATAGCAAAAATCTCTCTTTAAAAATAAAAAAGAAAAAGAAACAGAGGGGGCCAGCAGATAGTAGAATGGTTATGTCGCTGGGCTCTCAAGGAGTTGACAGTGGTTCAAGTCTCAGACCTCGCAACTTAAAACTCAGGCCAGGTGCATGTGCGTAGATGCCTAAGATCCCAGGAGGAGAATGGAGAAGAAAGGACTGCGATGTGGCCATCGCCCTGGGGGGTGATTTTTCTCTTTTCTGTCTCTCTGGTTAGCACATGCACCCTATGGCAAAAATCTCTCTTAAAAAAAAAAAAGAAAACACAAAAAAGAGAAAAACTAGTTCTACAGAGGGAATGAAATGGATGGAGATGATACAGAAGCATGGCTTACCAGAATAAAAGTTTTTATAGCATTCTAATTTTTAAGCTATGTAAATGTTAAAAATAAATCATGTTAAAACCTGGATTTACCTTTGCTACTTGAGGTCTTCCAAAACATGCAGCATAATGCAATGATGATGACCTTTGGCCCCTATTAACATCAGCACCTCTTTCACAAAGAAATTCTACCTGTAAAATGATTAAAAAATTGATCAACGAAGTTAGTTTATTGAAGTTTTTATCCTTGATTTAAAATATTAGCTTCAGGGCCCAGCAGATGGCACTATGGTTATGTTACTGGACTCCTACATTGTACATCGCAGTTCAAGTCTTAGACCCAGCGGCTCTAAACTCAGGCTGGGTGCGTGTGCGTGTGTGCCCAAAATCCCAAGAGAATGGAGAAGGGACTGTGGTGTGGCCAATCCCCTGGAGGGTGATTTCTCACTTTCTGTCTCTCTGTCTTTTTCTCTGGAGAATGCATGTGTCTTATAGTAAAAAATCTCTCTAAAAAAGAAAATAAAATATTAGTTTTGGACTAGCCCATAGTGCAATGGTTAAGCACAGCACACATGGAGCCAGACCCCACTTGGCCAACCACAGTTCAAATCCGTATGTACACGTGCATGCCCCAAATTCTGAGAGAAGGAACAACAGAGAAAAAAGATTTATGGTCTAACCATGTTCTGTTGGAAGATGCTTTATATCTCTCTCTCTCTTTCAATCTCTCTCTCTCTGGCAAGCATATACACCCTCTGGTAAAATAAATAAATAAATAAGTGAAATAAAATATAAACTTTCACGTCTTAGCTTACCATTTCCTGAGTTCCAAAAGCAGAGGCCCAGTTTAACAAAGTCTGACCTACATCATCCATAAAATTTACTTCAAAGGCTGAAAGTTTGAAGAAAAAAAAGCAATTTATTTTTAAAGCCAATGAAATAATATTAAATTTCTCTAAATCTGAACCATTTGATGACTGTTATTAATAACCACTAATGAGACAGCCAATACATTGTTTTAAATATTTAGGTCAACTATAAAATAGTAAATAATCAGCAAATGAAAGGTCAGGTAAAAAAATTATTACGAAATTTTTACATCACCAAGGATTCACAAGCATTTAAACCTTAAAAATAAACTTGAAATTAAAAAAAAAAAAAAAAAAAAAACACCTAAATACATAATATAACTCACTGGAGTACAAGCTATACCATAACCTAACTGTGCAACAGAAGCTAACTGAAAGCTATAATCTGAAGAACATAAAGGAACAAGTCTAAGGGCCAGCAGGTGGCGTGGTGGTTAAGGGCACTGGACTCCCACATGGTCGACTGCAGTTTGAGTCCCAGACCTGGCGGCTTGCTTTCTCATTTTCCCTCTGTTTCACTCTGTCTTTCTATGGTCAAGTTTAAATAAATAAATAAACAAGCAAACAAACAAAGGTAAGTAAAATCATTCTTTAAAAAAAAAACAAAGAACAAGTCTGATAACCCAGAAACATTAGGTGAGGTATATTTATCACTTCATGCAGCATTCTAAGAGAAATTTACTATAAATTACTATAATTGACTCATGTCAGTTAACAAAACTACAGCCCTACATTTAATCTACAATTAACTTTAGAAATGACAGAATTTCCTTCAAGTGATAAAACTGTTATATTTTAAACTTTATAGAAGTTTCGCTCATCCAACAAACATTTACTCGGGTCTTACCATGTACCAGGCTGATAGTTATGAAATTAATTGTATACAAAGAGAGAGGAGAATATTGCCAAATAAAAGTATGCCAACTCTTTCTGCTAAGAAACTGTTCACAAACTCAAAATAAAAATTGCCTATATGATTCCTTATCTCACTGTTTTTGTTTTACATTTGTAAAATATTTTCTGACCTCCTGTGTCAATAGCATCTATAAGTGCATCAGTATCTTTACTTCGAATACAGTCTATAAGCTGCCGATGTGAGCGTTCTCCAGAACTATCTAATCTTCGGAGTCCAGGGATTCTGCCTGTAGATCCAGCACTAGACTTCGGCAAAGCCTTTCGTCCTTCAAATAATAGCACCAAGAGAAGATCAACCAAACGCATGGTATCAAGCACACATCTTTCATCACCCTGCAGTGCACTTTCAATTGAATCTGGAAGCTCCGACCTCAGGAGATCCTAGAAAGAGAAAAGTGGGAAAAAGTTTTATGTATTTGCAATATAAAAAAAACACTTTTTCTGAAAGATTACATAGCAAAGACTTAAAAACTATCTTACATGTGTTACTACTGGAGAGCCTCTGCAAAGTGTTGACAGCAGACTTACAATTGTTGACACCTGATTGCTCAATTTGGAATCTGCAGTTGTGGAGGGGGCGCCTGTGGCACTGCGCCCTGGTTTGCACGCTGATGATGGGCCTGATACAGTACCACCAGCAGCAGCCATTCGAGATAGCAGCTCCTCAGTTAGCCCGTGCTTAGCTAATGGAGCTGGGTCAACACCACGACGGGTAAACCGGTCAGCTAGTGATGCAAAACACCGTAGGGCTCCGTCTGAAACCTAATGATATAAGAACATGAAACATGGATAAGATTCAACTAAAAAGTACTAGTAGTGATCATTTTAATACTGACACTGTAAGAAAGGCAGCTGTAACAAAGTGATAAAGCATATAATCTGTCTATATTTGAATCATGGTTCTATATTCTGCTAACTATGTGACCTGAGGAAGTTACTTAACTGTTTAAGGCCTCAGTTCTCTTGTATGTAAAATGAAAGTAACAATGGTATCTGTATCTGTGTCAGCTTCAATGACATAAAACACATAAGGAATCCAGATGGACAATAATAATAGTTGAAAAATATTAACTATTATTATGTACAACTTGGCCACAATAAACTATAAATATCTGAATGGTAAAAAGTCATTAAAGATCAAGTTTTATTTTCTAAAGTGACTATTATAATTCAACAAAGATTTATATGTAAGGGTATAAATACTATGTTATTTTACTTTACTAAGATCTATCCTAAGATCAACAAAATTAGTGTATGACTATAAAAATGATTGTATTTCTATAAGATTTAAATTTTAAGAGCAAATACATATCACTTCCATAACTGAAAAAGTTTTGTTGTAAAAAATTACCATGGATATATAAAGTGAGAGAAAGAAGACAGATTACCTCTACTTCATCAAAAGCAAAATTCTAATCACAGTATGTCACAACTATAAATAGGAGATACTATAAAAATCTTTTTGAAAACAAAGTATAAAACACCTAATGATTTACCTGATGATCTTCGTGTTTTAATAAACTAGACAGAGATTCAACACAAATTTCTAAAGAAGAATCTTGAGGTTCCATTTTGCCACAGAGTCTTGATACTACAGCCATGGCAGAGTGTAAGGTATCTTTATGAACCAGGTGTCCACTGTCACGAATGAATGTAAGCACACAATTCAAACCTCCAGCCTCAAAGACTGCTCCTGACTCACGAGTGCATATCAGTTCTAACACCTGCAATAGTAAAACAAAATTAACAAAAGAGTATAGGCCTAATTTTAATTTTCTAGAATCAAGAGGAAACATAATACATCCTCCAAATTTATGAGTAGTCACATTAAAAAAAAAGTGAAACAGAGGGTTTTTGTTTTGTTTTTGCTACAGGGTATATGTGCTCGCTGAGGGGAAGGGAGAGCGAGAGAGAGAGAGAGAAAGAGAGAAAGAAAGCGAGAAAGTTAGAAATAATCACCCCCAGGGGTAACGGCCACGCTGCAATCCCTTTTCCTCTATTCTCCTCTCTGGATTTTGGGCACACATGCACATAGTATGATTTTCCACGACTCACACCACAGAGTTGGCCTTGTGGGATCCAGCTTCCTTAAACTCATGTCACCTGCTGGCCCAGATGAATTAATCTTAATAGTATGTCTTATTTAACTCAGTATGTTCAAGGCATCGTCAATCTAAATGTAATCAATATACACAATTATTGGGGGTAAGTTTCATAGTGCAGCGGTTAAAATACGGTGCACAGGAAGCCAGATTCCACAAGGCTGACTGAGATTCAAGTCCTAACACCAGCAGCTTACATGCCAGGTGCACACACATGTGAAGGATCCTGAACAAAAAGGACTGCAATGTAACCAGGCACTGTTGGGGATGCTTTCTTTCTTCTTCTCTCTTTCTACTTCCCTCCCTCCTTCCCTTCCCCCTTCTCTCTCTCACACACATGCACTCTCTGGCATAATAAAAGAAAAAAAAATTTTTAATTATTGGTCGATTTTACATTCTTTCATGTACTGTCTAAAATCACATGCATTATTTTATACTTATACAACATTTCAATTTGGAATAGCTGTATCTGTAGTACTCAATAGTTATATGGATACTATACTGGATAGTTCTGGTTAATTTAGTAAAACCTGCATGGCAAGCTAAGGAATAATAGGTAATTTAGCAAAAGCTTACAAGTTCCTAAACATTTAAAAAAAGGGAAAAACAATAAATGCGATTATCATTACTCATCATCTTCATACTTAATCTACAAATTTCAAAACGCTAAAAATCAACTTTTCACTTTCTAAATCATTTGCTGGTAAGGTTTTCAGTTACAATGAAAGTGTTAACAGTGTCCATTCATCTTATAGGCATACCAGAAATTTTTACTTTATCCTGTAAGGAAGGAAAATGTTTTCAGCAGAGAAATAGTGTGTCAAATTTCCAATAGTTTTAAGAAGGTAAAAACGGGCCCACCCACGTTGGGCAATTGTCACAGACAGTGCCACCACTTGAGAGGCTGGTGGCCATGTGGAAAGAACAGGTTAAGTTCCTAAACTAACCTAAACACACCAGATTCAATTGTGTGCTTCTGAAATCATAGCTAATTGAGAGGTTTAGGCAGGAGGATCACGACACACAGACCCTGATTCTCTCCTCCTCTCCTATAAAGGAAAAAAAAGAAAGTGAAACCAGAACCTTTTGGGGCCAGCAGATGGCATGGTGGTTAAGGTGCTGGATTCCTACATGGCGAACTACAGTTCGAGTCCTGGGCCCAGTACCACAGAAAATCACACCAGTTACATGTGCATAGATTTCCAAAATCCCAAGAGGAAAATGGAAGGGAAGGGACTATAGTGTGGCCAAGCCCCCTGGGGGTTGATTTCTCACTTTCTCTCTCTCAGTCTCTCTATCAAGTGCACATCCCCTATGGCAAAAGCCTAAAAAAAATAATGTTTGAAAATACTATTGTTTAGAATGAGTTTATGTAAGAACAATCTACAAAGGAAATGGGGGGGAAAAAAGCAGACATGAGGATTTAACTTCTATTATGCAGAAATTTTAATTCATTTTTATTTTTGCTAGAGGGCACATACACTTGCCAAAGGCAGAGAGAGGGAGAGAAGAAAGCACCCATCATGGAGAATGGTCATGCTGAAGATTGAGCATCTCCATTTTGAATGACTCCATTTCCATTTCCCTTTCCTTGTAACCTGACCCGTATGTGCCTCCTAAAAATCCCTCACTGAATGCTTATCACCAGTAGATAAACACTGCCAACCATCCCTGTCTTCCTAACAAAATATTTATCACCAGCAGGTGGACCATTTATAACTCTCCAGGCAATTTTAATTGTCCTTCCTGATAACTCACTTTTTTGGCTTTTGTTAACTGCTTGTGCATAACTCAAGGCCTATACTTTCTTAGATGTCTAGTTTTTTCCTTTGTGGTTTTTGCCTTTATAAATCTTCCTTCCCCCTGCTTGGGGGCTGCAGGTTTTGGATAAGAGTCCTTTTGCAGTCTCTAGCTTAATAAATGGCTCCTTTAATTTGGCTAAAACTAGATGTCCTCTTATTCCCATGCTGATTTAAATACAACAATGCCACAATCCTTTCTTCTCCATCTCTCTACCCTTTCAGGATTTTGCCCATGTGCACACATGTGCCCAGCATGTTTCTCAAGTCACCTAGTTTGGGACTCAACCCATGTAGTCAATCATGTGGGATCTGGCTGCCTATACTAGACCAGGAAACCAGCTCTACACCAGAAAAATTTTTAAAAGACTTACAAAAATGCGTAACAATGGCAGTCATCTCATGAATTTTCTTTTTGTTCTGGAAATTGTTAATTTTAATTAAAAATGTTATGTATTGGGCCAGCATGTGGTGTAGTGGTTAAGATGCTGGACTCCTACATGGCTGACTGCAATCACATACATGTGTGCCCAAAATCCTGAGAGGAAAATGGAGAAGAAACTGGCATGGCCATCTCCCCAAAGGGGGGATTTCTCATTTTCCCTTTCTCTGGTGAGGGTATGCTCCCTATAGCACAAATCTCTCTTTAAAAAAATAAGGGGGTGGGGGGAGGCAAATACATGACATAGCAGTTACATCATCAGATTCCCACATGGCCAAACTGCAGTTTGAGTCCCGAACCTGGTAGCTTGAAAATCATGCCAGGTACGTGTGTGTGTGTTCCCAAGATCCTAGGAGGAGAATGGAGGACAGGGATTGTGGAATGGCCATATTCCCTGGGGAATGATTTCTTTTTTTTTTTTTTAGAGAGGTTTTTGCTATAGGGCGCATGCATTTGCCAGAGAGACAGAGAGACAGAAAGTGAGAAATCACCCCCCCCGGGGGGGGGGGTATGTGTGACCACTATGCAATCCCTTCTCCTCCATTAATCCCTTCTCCTCCATTCTCCTCTTGGGATCTTGGGCATGCATGCACACACGCCCAGCGTGAGTTTAAGCCACTGGGTCTAGTACTCGAACTGGTCGACTACATGGGAGTCTAGCACCATAGCCATTATGCTAACTGCTGGTCCCCCTGGGGAATGATTTCTCACTTTACCTCTTCATTGTCTTTGTCTCTGACTCTCTCTCTAGCAAACACGCATGCTCTGAGTCAAAAACCTCTTTAAAGAAAAGGTATAAATTTTAACACATGAGCTTGCTAATTTAAGGTAAGTATTTCAAATTTCTCAGCTTTAATATTTAAAATGGGAAATATAAACATCTATAACCTATATAAACAACAGCTCTTTTGGGATTCTCAGTCACTTAAGACGTGTAAAGGGATCCTGAGACAATAAAGTTTTGAGAATTGCTGACCTAGACCAATAAGAATCATAAAAACAGTAAAGAAAGAGTCATAAAAAAAGAATCATGTAAAATCTAAGTGTGTTCATCAAGTAGTTCCAAAAAATTATTGAAAAGGTATTGATGTTTTAGAGTGGCATAAAGTTTGCAATTAGTCCCACAAATAATAGAAGAAAACAGAGTATAGCAAAATAGTTAAATCCACCAGTCCTAGAAGAAGGCTTTCTAATCTTCAAATTTGGAATCTTCCACTCTTGTCTATTTTGCTACTTTTATCATCTCCAAGCAAGTTACTTAACCTTGATATACGTGGATATTTTTCATCTGTTAAATTAAAATGATATTAATGGGCACCTACCTCACATAGAGTTGTCATGAAGATTGAATGAGTTAATATACTTAAAAGTGCTTAGAATAATGTCTGGGACTGACGGTCAGTGTCAGCTGTCATGTGGTGATTGCTACTATTTTCATACAAAATCATTTTGGGTAAGGGCAGGGATAACCTATCTCAAAGTGTTAGTGGCTACCAAGAACTGAAGAGCCTGTTGGTGACGTCACCTACAATTTTCCTTCAAAGATAAGATTTGTTTTCCCAAGCCCTATGAGACTCCTTGGTGCCACAAGGGCTGTAATTTCTACTGGTCTCACCATAAAGTAAAGTTTATGATAGAATTTTATTTTTTAGTAACATGTATTTATTCTCTAAGTGGTATTCAAATGAGTCAATAAATAATACTTACCTTTACACATTGTTCAGCTAAGTCTCTGCTAGTTCTGTTGTTAAGTTCTACTACAACCAAGCGATTACAAAGTGCTTTTATAGCTCCATCTACCCCAACAATCCTTCGAGTGCATTCTGCAGATACATCCAGGTAGTAAGTTATGGCACGGGCTGTCACCTCCAACACATTGTCTGGAGCACTTTCATCAAGAAAAATTTTGCAGAGGGCTGGTAAGAAAGTTCGAGGAGGACATCTGTAGAGAAATAAATTATATTACACCTATGATTACTAAATTCTTAACATTGAAATACTAATAAAAAATAGATAATAAAGTTATAATACCTTATCTGAATACTTAATAGGTAATATTTTTCACATTACTTTTGTTTCCAGAAAACTCAAATGTTAATAAATTCATCACAGTTGAAAATCCCAACTAGAAACAGTTAAAATCAACATTAACTTGAAACCGTGTTAAAACAACAATAAAAACCCTTACTTGATGCTCAGCTCAAATATCAAACACTTTGTTAAAACTTCCCAAGTCTCCCCTAAACAGTTAAATAGTACTTTCATGTTCTAAAATCTCCTAAAAGTGATGGATACACTGTTTAATGTATTACTTTATCTTCTTATTTACATAAGAGTGTCTGAATATAATAATCATTTAGGGGCAAGCAGGTGGCATGGTGGTTAAGGTGCAGGACTCCCACATGACTGAGCACAGTTCAAGTCCTTGACCTTGTGGTCTGAAACATGCCAGGCATGTATGCATGTGTACCTGAAATCCCAAGAGGAGAATGGAGGAGGAAGGACTGCAGTGTGGCCATTATCCAAGGGGAGTGATTTCTCACTTTCCTGCTCAATGTGTCTATGTCTCTGGTAAGTGCACATACCATACGGGAAAAACCTTAAACACACACACACAGATTCAAGTGTATATCACTTGAACTTTTTATTATGGTGAATTAGTACACCAAATAAACTTCCAACACATGAAATCATAGCACATAGGACTCTAGAAAGTTATCTAAGGTGAGCAATATAACTCAAAAACAGATAATTCTATTTTCAGAGAAGAGAAATTCTGCTTAATTCAATAGAGTGCCTTATAATTCAAGAAATATTCCAATAATTTTGTGTCATCACTAATCAACTTAAAACTTAATACACACTTTGAAATGATAAAAGCTTAAGTGACTATAAAGACATTATTCAAGTAAAAAATAAGAAATACAATCATTATTTTACATGCAATTCTAAAAACTTTTTAAAAAGTAAAAACATTATTGTAGAATTCCTAATAATACTCCTTCATTAAAAGTAGATTAATAGTGGAGACAGGCAGGTAGTGTGGTGGTTAAGGCACTGGAACTCCCATATGGCTGACCACGGTTCAAAAGTTCCGGACTTGGTGGCTTGCTTTCTCACTCCCCCTGCCACCTCCCCCCTGTCCCCATCTCTCTCTGGTCAAATTAAAATAAATAAATTAATAAATGAAATTAAATAAATAATTCTTTTTTTTTAAAAAAAAGGCAGATTAATAGTATGAAGAGGGCCGACGCCACAGCACAGTGATAAATGGAGTCAGATCCCACGTGACTGACCAAGGTTCAAATTCCAGCCCCAGTTGCATGACAAAAAAAAAAAAAAAAAAAAAAAACCGCCATGTAAGCACATGTGTGTGCATATGTGTCCTAAATCTTGATGGAATAGTAAAGTGGAAGAAAAGGGATGGCAATGTGGCCGGCCATACCTCATTGAGGGTGCTTTCTCTCTTTTTCTCTTTGGTGAGCACACAGCAATTAAAAAATAAAAATATGAAATTACAAATGTGAGATGATAGATATATTTATCACCCTTATATGATCGTAACACGATATATTCTTATACTGTAAATTCGTACTGTATCCCATAAAATGTACAATTATCATGTGTCAATAATAAGACTTTTTTCAGAAGGTTAATCATATTTGTTTCAATTTTAATTAATTGTAAAAAGTACAGAAGAACTGAAAGATCAATATTATATTGTTTGAAAGATCATATTGGAACTAAAACATCTTACTAGCGGGAACCAGCAGTTAGCGTAATGGCTATGTCGCTGGACTCCCACGTAGTCAACCGCGGTTCGTGTCCCGGACCCGGTGGTTTAAAACTCACGCCGGGCGCGTGTGCGTGCATGCCCAAGATCCCGAGAGGAGAATGGAGGAGAAGGGATTGCGGCGTGACCATCCCCCCTAGGGGGTGATTTCTCGCTTTCTGTCTCTATGTCTCTCTCTGTCTGTCTGGCGAGCGCACGCGCCCTACAGTGAAAATCTCTCAAAAAAAAAAAAAATCTTACTAGCAAGTTCTGCTTCCTGACAGACACTCTCCTGGATAACTTCCTTTAATACAGCCATTGTAATATAAACACTTAAGACTTCGAAACTGACTTTTTAATCGTTAGTTAAGGAATTTCTTAATATCTTAATAACCCTGTGTTGATAAATAACTCACCTTGAGCTTTACGGTTATTGAACAAACAAGTACCTGACTACTTTTTATGAGCAAAATCCTCAAATCCCTTGCCCTATCTTGGCTACAACTATTACCCTTTTTCTGGGTCTCACCCTATGTCAATAGGGAATAACAGAAAAAAAAACAAAAACGAAAAACACATTACCAGGAAAACTGACCTGGCTATACTTATGATCACTAAACTTATGTGAACACAAAGCCTAATGTTTCTGCTACTTTTCTTTCACTATATGCAATGAGAATTTCACGCCTTTTCTTCAATTGTCTCTTGGCTTTATGACTCCCCTGATTTTCCACTCTAGCCTCACTCCTATTGGGTTGTAGGAAAAGTCATGAAGTATTTTTGTTTTGTTTTGTTTTTCAAAGGTTATTTATTTACAGAATGAAATCAATCAATAATATATCACCAGTTTTGTTCAATAACTTTGCCATCTTCTAGTGAGCTTCATAATTTCTTGTTCATAGAAGGACCTGTCTTTATCAGAAAAAAAAAACTGGACAAGGTACTGATTTACAGCCTGATCGCAATTGAACATTATACCATGCAAGGAGGTTGGAAGAGAGTGAAATAAGTGGAAAACTGATGGCTCAAGGTCAGGCAAGTATGATGGTGTGGCAACACATCCCATATAACCTCCAATCATTTTTGGAGGGTGACCAAATTTGTGTGTGGTCTTGATTGTTGTGACGTAACACAGCTCCTTTATAATTAACAAGCTCTGGATGTTTCTGGGTGATGGATTCATTCAAATTGTCCAACTGCCAACAGGACACATTTAAACTGATTCGTTCTTGGGTAGGAGCTCCAAAAACACAACACCTTCAAAATCCCACCACACTGAGGGCATAACCTTCCTCTGATGAATGTCTGCTTTCAGTGTTGTTTGAGGTGAATCATCACGTCGGGACCAAGACCATTTATGTACCACACTGTTGTAAACAATCCACTTCTCATCACCAGTTATCAATCACTTTGAAAAAAGTAATCGACTTCCTCATGTTTATTGAACATATTGCAGATGTTTACACTTGCTGTCAAGTGAACTTTTTGAGTTCATGAGGAACCCAAATATTGAACTTGCTTATTTATATATCATAGCTTCTTCAGGTAGTTCCAAATGCTTGAATGATGGATGTTCAATGTTTCTGCCATCTCTCATGTCGTGTAACATGGGTTTGACTGGATGAATGCCTTTATTCTGCCGTCATCAACCTAGGTGGACCTCCTTACTGAGGAACGTCATTGAGATCAAAATCACCAGCACAGAATTTCATGAACCATCGCTGGCACTGATGTTCTTGTAGAGCATTGTCACCATGAATGTTATGTGACTTTTCACAAGCTCAATGGTCATTATTCTACCTTTACAGAAGTAAGAGTAAAATATGGAGAAAATGCACAATTTGGTCTTCCATCTTCAATTTGCAAAATCTCCAAAACTCAACCAAATCACTTACTTTATTTTTTAGAATGAAGCTATAACTGTCAGCTGTCAAATAACATAGCAATAATATAGATGCGAATGATTCTAGTACTTCCGAAAATGAACTAGCGTCATCTATTACAAAAATGCATCATGTGACTGCCCCAGGGGCTCACGCCCCCGGCGCGCAGCAGCAGCAGCAGCAGAAGCAACAGCCACGGCGCCCGCCAACGGAAGACCAGCCGGGGGGGTCACGA
>NW_006159844.1:9544381-9546248 GCF_000334495.1 Tupaia belangeri chinensis | reverse complement strand
GGGCTCATGCCCCGGCGTTCAGCTGCCTCTCCAGGGCCGGCGTGTGGCCTGTGGATCAGCAGGCTGAAGCGGAAAACAAGGTCTGAGAACTTGCAACTTGAGAAGATGATGGTTACCAGCGCCCTGCATTGCCTCGGAAGAACAGGAACTACTCTACCATTCTTGAAGTGAAGGTACTTAAAGAGAATAGGGCAGTGTGGAATGGGGGAAGAGAAGAGGATAGAGAAAGATAGCAAGTGAGCAATAGAGAGACAGGACGTCAGTGAGAAACAGATAGGGTTTATTAACTGTTGATGATGACATGTATAGAATTCTCAACTGGATTGGTCTGAGAAGTGTTTCATGACGGGCAAAGTATTTTTACAAGCAAAATGAGAAATAGCAATTGACTGTTTTATAAAAATAATTAGAATAATAAAGATAATGATTGGGGAAAACAGAAAAGATATGGAATGTTGAAGTGGGGAGATTAATGTCTCTGTACTGACTGACGTGCATGGCATTCCCTTTTGAAGAAACAATGTAATACACAGTAAAGTTATATGTAATCCAATGTAATATGAAGAAGATATGATAAAAAAAATGCATCATGAATTTTCTAGAATTTGTCTGGAATCATAAAAGACTTCGTATTGCAAAAGCAATCCTGCGCAAGAAGAATGGAGTAGGAGGCATATCACTCCCTGATCCCAAGATATACTATAAAGCTGTGGTCATCACAACAGCATGGTATTGTCATAAAAACAGACATGTGGACCAATGGAATAGAATAGAGACCCCAGAAATAACCCCTAAAGCTTACAGCTAACTGATTTTTGACAAAGGATATCACTCTGATCAAATTGAAAAATATCAATTATAATAAAGATAAAATAAAAATAATAGGGGTTTTTTTTGGAGAAGTTTTTGCTATAGGACATGTGTGCTTGCCAGAAAGACAGAAAGAGACAAAGAGAAAGAAAGCACGAAATCACCCCCAAGGGGGATGGCCATGCTGCGATCTCTTCTCCTCTCAGGATCTTGGGCGGGCATGCATGCACACGCGCCTGGCATTAGTTTAAGCTGCCAGGTCCAGGATTCGAACCACAGTAGACTATATGGGAGTCTAGCAATATAGCCATTATGCCAACTGCTGGTCCCAGCAAAAATAATTCTTTAAAAATAAAAGAACTATCACAGGCAGGCTGGCCAGTGGCCTAGTAGTTAAGGAGCCAGATTGCACATGACTACACAGTTCAAATTCCAGCCCTGGCAGCTTGAAAAACATGCTGGGCACATGTGTGCACATGCCTCAAATCCTTATAAGATGGAGATATGGAGAAGAAAGGATCGTAGTGTTGCCATGTCCTGCTGGGGGTACTTTCTTCCTCTGCTATTCTTTCTGGCAAGCATACATATTCTCCATCAAATTAAAAAAAAATCACAATAAATATATTCAAGGGACCAACAGATGGCATAATGATCACATTGCTGGACTGCCATGTAGTAAACAGCAGTTTGAGCCCAGACCTGGCAACTTAAAATTCACACCAGGAGTGTGTGTGCACGTGCCCAAAATCCCGAGAGGAGAATGGAGGAAAGGGGACTGCGGTGACCTTACCCTCTGAGGGGGTAGATTTCTTATTTTCAGTCTTTCTCTCCCTGTCTCTCCAGTGAGCACACATACCCTATAGCAAAAATCTTAAATAAATAAATTCGATAATATATTCCATACAGGGAACCAGCAGTTAGCGTAATGGCTATGTCGCTGGATTCTCACGTAGTCGACCGCGGTTCGTGTCCCGGACCCGGTGGCTTAAAACTCATGCCGGGCGCGTGTGCGTGTGTGCCCAAGATCCCGAGAGGAGAATGGAGGAGAAGGGATTGC
>NW_006159844.1:9518247-9544358 GCF_000334495.1 Tupaia belangeri chinensis | reverse complement strand
TATATATATTCCATACAAAATCCTGATCTGATCTGTGCTTCCACTCCCATTGCACTAAGTGTCAAGTATACAGAAGGCGAGAAACCTGAGGATCATACTCAATTTTCCCATTTTTCTCACATCATAAACCCAATCCATTTGTTAAACATACCAATTAAGCACTCTAACATATATTATCTTAAATCTGTCCACTTCTCTCCCTATCCTCTTTTATAACCTAATCTAAACCAACTTCAAAGTCCGGTTTGGATTACTAAAATACTCTCAGATATCCACATAAGGTATGTCTCTACTACTGATGTTGAGGTAAGTATCTATAAGAAAACAGATTCATTCTGGTACTGGGTGTCTAGGCATAAGAAAAGTGGAAAGGACATCTGTGGAATGAAATGCCTCAGAAATGATCAATTCATATACACAGGGTAATTGGATAAATAAGTAAATATACTAAGAATAACAGGGGGCCCAACATGGCTGACCAAAGTTCAAGTCCTGGACGTGGCAGCTTGAAAAACATACCATGCCCAAAATCCTAAGAGGAGAATGGAAGAGAAGGGACTGTGGCATGGCCATCCCTCTTGGGGGAGGTGATTTATCACTTTCCCTTTTTTTTTTGTCTCTGTCTGGGGAGTGCATGTGCCCTATTGCAACCACTTAAAAATAACAGGAGGCAGGTATCTCAAGGAAGGAATGGGGAGTTACAAATATAGAATGAGAAAACTACTATAAATCCTGTTGTATTAGATTGGAATTGGAGGTACTGACATAAATTCATGGTTTTCACTATACAGAGATAGAAAAATAAACATGCTAGTGTGTGTATGTGTATTATTCACTTCACCTAAAATGCTTAATTGACCTCTAACTCTTCCTATAGCCTAAATGTCACCTCCTTAGCTTTCAGATTCACCCTCCCTAACTTCCCAAAACAGATATCCTGTTTTATGGGGATGCTTTGTATTTTCTTTATTGTTTTGTTTTACTTTTTTTTAATGCTGTCCAGGCTGGCTTCAAACTCATAAGCTTCCTGCCTTGGCCTCCCAAAGTAGCTGGGAGGACAGGATGCACCACTGTCCCCAGCTCCTGTTTGTTTTATCTTACTTTACAATGTATGTTTCTATTATCCATTGTAAAAGCCTAAAAGCTCCCTAGGGGTAGGGATTTATATCATATAACACCCAGCAGGATTTCCTGCAAAGCAGAAGCACTATAGTTTTATGTCAACGTGAATGATTCTAAGGAAAAGAAAAGGGGGAAATTTTCTTGCTTTTGCAAAGGAAAGCCAAACAAAAAGAATTCCTTCAGTTTCTTTATTGGACAGTCTTCCATCCACATGTCTATCCACTCACAAATACACACCCACCCTCCTTATGACTTCATCCTAGTCCAATCTCCACTGGATTACCACCTCCCTACGTGCTTCTGACCACAGCCTTCCCACAACACAGGTAAAGAAACCCACTCCTCTTTCCTTTCAATTTCCCATATTAAATCAAAATGTCAAGTCCCAAACTCTGGCCTAAATCCCAAAACCTTCTTCCCCACTCATCTTTTGGTATCCTGGAGATGTTTCAGGAACCCACAAACACGACTTGCCCAAAACTAAAAGTTTCTCTATCATAAACCATACTCTTCTTATTCTCTTTCCTACCATCCACCCAGTCACCCAAGTAAAACATCATAAACTTCTTACAAAATCTCCATTTCTAAAGTACAAACTTTAGGTCTAGCCTAGGTAGCAAAGGCAGTAGCATACTAAATGGCAGGGCTGGAAGCAAGAGGCCAAAGGTGGGGAAAGTGAATCTGCATGCCAAGTTGACCTGAAACATGCCTGTGAACACCGAAAATCCTGACTGGCTGAATGATTTTTTTTTTCTTTTACCTAATATTTTTATCAAACGATTTTATTTATTATTATTATTTTTTGATATTTAGGTTATGTTTCTGGAAACGTTAACTGCTGGTTCCCCTTTTCTGGTCAAAAAAAATTTTTTTTTTTGGAGAGGTTTTTGCTATAGGGCGCGTGTGCTCACCAGACAGACAGAGAGAGACACAGAGACAGAAAGCGAGAAATCACCCCCCAGAGGGGATGGACACGCCACAATCCCTTCTCCTCCACTCTCTTCTTGGGATCTTGGGCACGCGCGCACACGCGCCCGGCGTGAGTTTTAAGCCACCGGGGCTGGGACATAAACCGTGGTCGACTACATGGGAGTCCAGCAACATAGTCATTATGCTAACTGCTGGTTCCCAAAAATAAACAGTTCTTTAAAAAAAAAAGTCTGTATTGTGTGTGGTAATTCTGTCATAGCCATGTTTTATGACAAAGTAATGATACAAAATTATTTGATAAAAATATTAGGTAAAAGAAAAAAAATCACATTCAGTATGACATTTATCATGTAAAAATACGCAAACCAGAAATTACATCAAAAGGTTAAAATTACTTCTTTTTTAAAAAATAACTATTTTGTTTTATTCTATTTTTTATTATTATTATTTTTAATTTGACCAAACAGAGAGAGACAGACAGAAAGGGAAAGTAAGAAAGCATGCTGTCAGATCTGGGACTCGAACTGCAGTTAGCCATGTGGGAATCCAGCACTTTCAACCACCACACCACCTGCTAGCCCCTAAAATGACTTCTTTCTTTCTTTCTTTCTTTCTTTCTTTCTTTCTTTCTTTCTTTCTTTCTTTTTTTCTTCCTTCCTTCTTCCTTCCTTTCTTTCTTTTCAATATGCTACAGAGCACATGCTAGCCAGAGAGAATGAAAAAGCACCCTCAGGGAGATGGCCACATGGCAACCCTTTTTCCTCTCGATATTCTGGGAAAACACACAAGCACATGCATCAGTGTTGTTTGTTTTTCAGGCCACTGAGTACAGGACTCAAATCATTCAGCAGACCATATGGAATGCAGCTGCCTTAACCAACATGCTACTGGCTGGCCCAAAATGGCTTATTTCTAAATGGTACAATTATACATAATTTTCATTCTCTAAACTTTCTGATTTTTCCAACTCTCCTAAACAAATGGATTTAGTAACTTGAAAAAAATAAAACTTTGGTGCCAGTAAATGTATCACCTATCTCATTCAATAATTACAACAAAAAAATCTAGGACAAAATACAAAAAAGCAGCTACCTAAGTATTCTGAAAAGCAGAAAGCAAACGGCGGTCAACTACATGGGAGTCCAGCGCAACATAGCCATTACGTTAACTGCTGGTCCCTTTATTTTGAGACCAATGCACAATTCTTAACTACTTGCATTATAGAGCCTGCCCAGCATAAATTTGAAATTATATTAAACAGAATAATTCTTTAAAAAAAAAAATCTACCAAAATTCATTTGAGAAGATGACCTAAATAGTCCTATATCTATTAAAGAATCTGAATTAATAAGAACCTTTAAACATAATAAATTTATTCTCATATGAATTGTGCTTTTCATGTTTAGATATTTAAAGAAATAATTGTCTAACCCAAAGTCAAAAAGATTTTCTTCTATTTTGTCTTCTAGAGGTTTTTCGTTTAGGATTTGCACTTACATCGATAATTCATTTTCACTTTATTTTTGTATAAGGTGAGAGGTATAAATCAAAGGTTTTTTTGTTTTTTTTTTTGAGGGGGGTGGTATATGTTTCAGCACCATGAAAATAAACATCCTTTTTCCAGTGGACTGCCTTTGCATCTCCAACAAAATAAGTCGTACATATATGAGTCTATTTCTGAACTTTCTGTTCTGTTCCATTGATTTATTTGTCTATCTGACACTAACATCACACTGCCTTGATTACTATAGCTGTATAATAAATACTGAAATATGGTAGCATTAGTTCTCCAACTTTGTACTTCGTAAATATTGTTTTGGCTAGTCTAGGTCTTTTACATTTCCATATAAATTTTTTTAAAGAATTATTTAGTTTTGGGGACCAGCAGTTGGTGTAATGGCTATGTCATCGGACTCCATGCAGTCGACTGCAGTTCAAGTCCCGGACCTGGTGGCTTAAACTCACACCAAGTACATGTGCTTGCATGCCCAGGATCCTGAGAGGAGAATGGAGGAGAAGGGATTACAGCATGGCCATCCCTCCTGTGGGGTAATTTCTCGCTTTCTGTCTCTCTGTCTCTCTCTGTCTGACCCCCAAAGCAAAAACCCTCCAAAAAAAAAAAAAAAAAAAAAAAAAGAATTATTCAGTTTGGGGCCAGCAGATGGCATAGGATCACGTCACTGAACTCCCAGATGGCCAACTGCGGTTTGAGGCCTGGATCCGGTAGCTTGAAAATCATGCTGGGTGCGTGAGCCTGTGTGCCCAAGACCCTGGAAGGAGAATGGAGGAGAAGGGAATGCAGCAGGGCAATCCCCCTCGGGGGTAATTTCTCACTTTTCCTCTTTCTGTATCTGTCTCTCTTTCCCCACTGAGAGCACAGGTACTCTAAGGCAAAAATGTCTAAAAAAAAAAAAAAGGAACCAGCAGTTAGCGTAATGGCTATGTCGCTGGACTCCCACGTAGTCGACTGTGGTTCGCGTCCTGGACGCGGTGGCTTAAAACTCATGCCAGGCGCCTGTGCGTGCGTGCCCAAGATCCAGAGAGGAGAATGGAGAAGGGATTGTGGCGTGACCATCCCCTCTGGAGGGTGATTTCTCGCTTTCTGTCTCTATGTCTCTCTCTGTCTGTCTGGCGAGCGCACGCGCCCTATAGCGAAAACTTCTCCCCCTCAAAAAAAGAAAATTATTACTCACTTTTAATTTATCATCTTTATTATTCAGTATGACCAGAGAAAGAAATCTACCAGGTCTGGGACTTGAACCATGGTCAGCCATGTGGAGTCCAGCACCTTTAACCATTAGGCCACCTGCCAGTCCCTCCACATAAATTTTTTTTTTCTTGCTATAGGGTGTGTGCGCTCGCCAGAAAGACAGAGACAGACAGACAGATAGGAAGCGAGAAATCACCCTCCAGAGGGGATGGTCACGCCACAATCCCTTCTCCATTCTCCTCTTGGGATTTTGGGCACGCAGGCACATGTGCCCAGTGTGAGTTTAAGCCACCAGGTCCGGGACTTGAACCACAGCTGACTACATGGGAGTCCAGTGACATAGCCATTATGCTAACTGCTGGTCTTAATACCTGTATTTTAATGTGAACAGCAGCTTTGGTCACGATCACCAAAGTTGGAAAAACCCAAATATATCCTCCCACAGATGAATAAATAAGTCATTGTCAGTGCACTGATAAAATGGAATATTATTTACCAATTAAAGGAAAGGAACTATTGATACACACAGCTACGTAGATCATCTCAAATGCAATATACTAAGTGAAAGAAACCAAACTCAAAAGGCTACCTAAAGTATTATTTCATTTACATGCCAAAAATTCTACAGACTTTTAAGACTTAAAGAACTATAGTAACAGAAGGCCAGCAGCAGTGGCACAGTGGCAATGTAACACTCTGTGATGCTGAGCCCATATGGGAAGGTCCCAGGCCTGCATCTGAAGTCTCCCGCTTGTACACACCAGTAGTGCATGTGTGCCTGTGATACAGGCTGGCTGGGGCGGTTCAGGGTATAAAGACCCTGATGGGGTTCCCCTGCCCACTCCTATCTCTTTCTCATGGAAGAAAATAAAATTAACAACACCAAAACCTATAGCAATAGAGAATAGATCACTGATTTCCAGGCATTAATGCAGGGGAAGGGTTTTACTTCAAAGGACAATAGTAGGTAATGTTGAGGGTAAGGAAAATGTTTTGAATTTCAATTTTAGTTTTAGTTACATGACTCACAGAACTTACATTAATTAAAAGTAAACTTTACCATATGTAATTCAAATGAATTCAAGAAAAAATTAAATATCATACAGAGAATGATAGCCCTCCCTGAATAACATTAAAATTACATATCTGTGGCATAAAATCTGACATATACCTAAAAACACTCAAGATTTTAAACTTGCTAAATATTTTTTTAAGTTTATGGATTTTATTCATGATAGAGGGCATGTGCATGCACACAAGAGAGAAAAAAATGGAGTGAGAAAAGGAGAAAGAGAAGCACTCCTGACAGGATGACACCACGGTAAACTCCCCTTTCCCTGTCCCCCCTGCTTGTCAGGGTCTTGGGCATGCAATAGTTACCTTTTTAAGCTGACCAGGGTATCCAAACCCACAGTCAGTCAGTGGTTTCCAGTGCTGCAGTTCAGACTACTACCAACTACACTACTAGATTTGGCCTTTACTTTTTTTTTTCTTAATAGTTTATTTTTTCCATGAGTGAGAGAGACAGAGTGGCTCAATCGTGTGTGTGCAACCCCAACAGGGATGGTCTCAATGCCAGGATTTACCCTGAGCTTCAATCAGTCCCTGATCATGAGTATGCATGTGTCCAATGTGTTCAAGGAGGTCAACAGACATGAACTCAAACCTTCCCATGTGGGTTGGGCTCATATAGCCTCACATTCTGCTGTTGTGCCACCATCTAGTGGATTTTTTAAAGTTTACTTATTTATTTCTTCCATGACAGATATGGAGGGGGGACAGAAAGAGACGAGCTCGCCCAACGGGTTCTTGATGCCATGATACCCCCATCTCAGCTGGCCTGGGTCACAGACATACTCACATATGCCCACTGTACTCAGCAAAATCCCAGGCTGTGAACCCAGGGCCTTTTCCGTATTGCATTACCACTGTGTCACACCACCTGACCCCTAAATATTCACTTCCTACATTATAGGTAAAAATTACTTTAATATATTAAACTTGGTACTATATTATAAGACTAATTTATAGACCCAACGGTAGCCTAAGCATGAGACTTTAGAATCACTCATTCTTTACAGGACTCCTGTCAGACTAGTCAACTACACAAATGAGATTAAAAAGAATCTTCAGATGACTTCAAAGTAGGTACTGTTTTCAAAAATGAAACTTACAATTACATGAGCATCTTTTCCTGATGGAAATAAGAACCAAAAAAGTTTCATAAGGTTCAAAAGAGAAAGAATTTCCCTAGAAACTGTAATAGTTTCTGTATTATAACTACCATGTGCTTTTTCCAGAGTTTATTACATAGACTTAGGCCAAAATATTGGAATACTGATGACATGAAGAAGTTTAACTGCTTTTTAAAAAATAAAGTACATTACCTATAGTAGGTATTTTATTAAATATGGTCCATGGATTGGGAACTTCCCTTATACATAAAAAACACATTTTTAACTAAGTAAGTTGAATAAATTTAGATTCTTGAAGACTATAAATAGGAACATCTTTTGATCCATTTCATTTATAATTCCATTTTTGCCTCTGCTCACAGCCTTGACTTTCTCTGTACTGCTATGCTAAAAATAACTCCTGGTATAGGAGTTGAAAATTACGGCTTACCCTCTCAAGGAAAAAGTGGTAACTCCAATTCCAAAAAGTAAGCTTGCTTTTTTCCAACTATTTAAAATACACACACAAGGCCAACACCATCACTCTGCAATTAAGTGCTACTGAGAAAAAGTCGGATCCTACGTGGCTAACCAGGATTTGGGTCTCAGCCCTAACAGCTTGAAAAACATGCTATCTGCAGCACACATCCCCAGGATTCCAACAAGATATAGTATCGGGGTGAAAAAGGGTTCCAGTGCAACCAGGTCTTGTTAGGGAGTTTTCTCTCCCTCTTTTTGTTTCTTTCTCTCTCTGGTCCACAAAAAACATGCCCCCTGACATTAAAAAATACACACACACACACACACAAAAAAAAAAAAAAAAAAAAAAAAAACTTGATTGCAAATCATTGAACACATATCTATCGAATGCCTTTTTGTGACAAGTACTGTGCTAGATGCTGGGAGTAGGATACAAAGATGAGTTAAGACACAGTGCTGGACTCTGAGGAATTCGATCAAAGGTATAATGATGCAGTCAACACAAATTACACACACAAAGTCCATTGAAACATATGTGTACAGAAAATGCCAGGAGTTGGGGCCAGCAGGTGGTGTGGTGGATAAGGGCACTGGATTCCCACATGGCCAACCATGGTTCAAGTCCTGGACCTGGTGGCCTGCTTTCTCACTTTCCCTTTCTCTCTCTCTCTCTCATCAAATAAAGGGAAAAAATAACAATAACAAATGGAAATAAATAAATAAACAATTCTTAAAAAAAAAAAAAAGGAACGAAAATGCCAGGAGTTAAAAATCTCTCTTCATGTATTTTCATAGTAGTTTTACTCTTTAGAACAGTGTTTTGTCTTTTCATTTTTTAGGTGAGAGACATTTTAGAAATCTTAACAAAACCTTCCTAAAGTTCATCATATATGGATTCCTAAAGTTCCAGGTTAAGAACCCTGACAGAAAACTTTCCTCATTCCATCATATCCAGCAGTGAAACAACATAATAAGGATTGGACACCTCTACAAAAGCAACGGATGAAGAAGCGTTTTAAGAGGAAAGAAAAATTACTCAGGAGTAGATTAACTAAAAAAAAGAATTGATTATAATTTTCCTTCCTTGATTATACAGAAAAAGGGGGTAAAGCTTTTAGACACTTATCTTCAGAAATCTACAAAGAGCCAGGTTTTACCTAAGAAGAAAAAAAAGGTTTCAAGCACCCCCAACACTCCTGAGAAGACAGAAGACTGTGGATAGCCAGGGCCCCACACCAGTTTGTACACCAACATTTCTGGAAAAACGAAAATCTGAAGTGGCCGAAATGAATGATGATGATAAAGATAATGAAATAGTTTTCAGACAGCCTGTATCCAGTGTAAAAGAAGAAACACAAGAGACTCAAATACCTAAGCGTTCAGGGAAAAAAAGACAAAGGAAAAGCAATCAGTGATTCTGAATGTATTATGTACATTTCTTCAGAAAATTGTGATTTTGTTATCATAGCTGATTTTTAATATGTACAACGAGATACAACCATTGACAAGATTTTCAGAGGAAAAATGCACTGTTAAGTCAGTAAAGAAGGCAGTCCAGAATTTTGGCTGGCCTGTCCTTGCTGAAACACAGGAGGCATATAGCAGCTGGCAGTGGCTGGACTCACACTGACTCTCTGTCCTCACCTCTTCCAGTTTTTTTTTCAGACTTTATATGTCTTACTCTGCAAAAAGAAGGGTCATCATTAATTGCAGGTATAAGTACTAACCTGTATCATTTTTTGGCACCACCAAATAAAGATCAGTCTTGCTTAAAAAAAAAAAAAAAACTGTCCTCATTCTAGCACTTCTCTCTGATGTCCACTGAAAAAAAGCACATGCACAATTTCTGTTTACGGAAATTCATTTATTTAGGGGCCAGCAGGTGGCATGGTGGTTAAGGGCGCTGGATTCCCACATGGCCAATTGTGTTTTGAGTCCTGGACCCTGCGGCTTGCTTTCTCACTTTCTTTCTCTCTCTCTCTAACTCTCTCCTTCTAGTCAAATTAAAAATAAATAAATAAATAAATAATTCTTTTTTAAAAATTCATCTATGTAACTTTCCAGGTCTATATGTGTCTGCTGTATTAATAAACATTCCCTATTCAGGGAAAGATCGGCTGGCAAGGCTAATCAACGAAAGCAGTGTCACCTCCCTATTAACTGCCACTGCATAGAAGAAAATGGGTCAATATGGAAAATGCAGGAACATTAATACAAGAAGGTTGGACAAAGTAGATATTGATGCCATTGCTATTTCTGCTTCAGACAATACAATACTTTTCCTCCTACATACTGCCAAACAATTTCACAATTCCAGAAACACTTTTATAGGTTTTATATTGGAAAACAGATCCAATATAGAGATTTTCTTCAATCCACTGAATATCTGGATATTAGCTAGTCATGCACTACATGATGTTTTTTTGGTCAATGATGAACCATATATAATGGTAGTCCCAGAAGATTATATTAATGATAGGCTATACCATATAGCCTAGGTATGTTAAAGGTTTTATCGACTAGGTTTTTTTAGGTATACTCTATGAGATTCACACAATGACAAAATTGCCTAATGATGTGCTTCTTGGAACATATCTCCATTGTTAAGCAGGCACACATGGCTGTATCTGTATGCTTAATAAAGGGAAAACAACAGATGAGCCCATCATCCAACAGAAGACTCTTTAAGTATAGTAAAGTGGTAACAATGTTATATATGAGCATGCACGAAGAATTTTTTAATTTGCCAGAAAAATAATTTGGGGGGTGGGACCAGCAGTTAGTGTAATGGCTATGCTGCTGAACTCCCATGTAGTCGACCACGGTTTGAGTCCCATAGCAGGTGACTTAATCTCACGCTGGGTGCGTGTGCGTGCGTGCCCAAGATCTCAAGAGGAGAATGGAGGAGAAGGGATTGCGGTGTGGCCATCCCCCCTGGAGGGTGATTTCTCACTTTCTGTCTTTCTGTCTCTCTGTCTCTCTCTTTCTGGCAAGCGCACGTGACCTATAGCCAAAAAAAAAAAAAAAGCAACCCCTTTCCAACAACAACAAAAAAATTTTTTTAATTTGCCGGGGGGCCGGCAGATGGCATGGTGGTTAAGGGCGCTGAACTCCGCACAGCCGACCATGGTTAAAGTCCCAGACCTGGAGGCTTACTTTCTCACTCTCTCTTTTCTCTCCCTGCCGCTCTCTGGTCAAATTAAAATAAGTAAAATAAAATAAATAAAGTTAAATAAAATAATTCTTAAAAAAAAAAAATTGTCCCTGACCATAATACCTAATTTTTAAAAAAAAAAAAAAAAAGAAAAGCCAGAGAGCACATGACTAGAGACAAGGAGAGAAAAAGAGGGGCATGGTTGTGCTTTAATCCCTCCTTCATTTCTCCAACCTGTCATTATTTGGGGCACACATGTATATAAGCCTGGCATATTTTCAAACCACCAGGTCACAGCTTCAAACCACATGACTGACTATGTGGAATCCCTCCTCTTTTTTTTAGAAAGGATTTTTTGCTATACAGCACAGGAGCTCACCAGAGAGAGAAAGAAAGCAAGAAATCACCCCCTGGGGGGGATGGCCATGCTGCAATCCCTTCTCCTCCATTCTCTTGGAATTTTGGGTATTCATGCAAACACACCCAGCATTGAGTTGAGTTTTAACCCGCTGGTCTGGGACTTGAATTACTGTCAACTACATGGGAGTCCAGTGATATAATCATTACACCATCTGCTGGTCCCGGTTCCCGCTCTCTTAACCTCTGGGCCATGGAGCCAGCCCCAGGATTAACTACAATGGCACTTTACCTTGACCCATTAGCTAAAAAAGTTTTTGTGAAACAAAGTAGCACAATCAAATCAGTATTTTCAGACCATTACTCTTAGAGACTAAGATACCTATTACGAAGCTATAGGCACTATATTCATTTCCCCATACTAATTCTAGATATTACCATTCTATTAAATATCCCACTTTGGGGGGGAAATATGTTATCAAACTGAAAATCTCTTCAACTTTTACCATCAAACCTGAAACAGTTGCATCTATCCTACCCACCTCCATAAAAAAGAAAGTATATCTCTTTCTACCTAAAGTCAGTCTCTCCACAAGTGTTTCATAGCTTTGCTACTCAATGTGGGATTTTTCTGACCAAAGGCTTCTACATTACCTAGGACCAAATTAGGAATACAGAACATCAGACTCCACACTGGACAACTGAGTCAGAATTTGCACATTAGGCAAGGTTCTAGACAACAATCAGTTCTTTTCCAGTTTTTCATAATCTTCACACTCTGGATTTATTCATTCTCTTTTCTATTTTTTTTTTTTTTGAGAGGTTTTCGCTATAGGGCACATGAGCTCGCCAGACAGACAGAGACAGACATAGAGACAGAAAGCGAGAAATCACCCCCCAGAGGGGATGGTCACGCCGCAATCCCTTCTCCTCCATTCTCCTCTTGGGATCCTGGGCACGCACGCACATGCATCTGGCGTGAGTATTAAGCCACCGGGTCCAGGACATGAACCGCGGTCGATTACATGGGAGTCCAGCAACATAGCCATTACGCTAACTGCTGCTTCCCTTTCCTATTTTTTTTAAAAGAGATTTTTGCTATAGGGCACGTGTGCTTGCCAGAGACAGAGACAGACAGACAGAAAGTGAGAAATTACCCCCAGGGGAGATGGCCACGTTGTAATCCCTTCTCTTCCATTCTCCACTCAGGATTTTGGGCATGCACGCATGTGCCCATGCCCAGCATTCCAAGTTGTCAGGTCTGGGACTGGAATCACAATCATCCATGTGGGAATCAGCAACATAACCAGTACACCATCTGCTGGTCTCCCCCCTCTTTCTGATCTTTAAACAAATAGTCCCAGGAACAGCCTCTGTATGTATGTGTATATACACTGGACTAGACACTGCTGCTTGGCAGGTGGAGGTCACATGGGCATTTGATTCCTGGTTCCACCCTAAAAGCTAGGCATAGTGGCATGTGACTGTGGTCCCAGCTACTGGAGAAGGAGAGACAGGAGGACTGCAACACAGTGTGACCATGTCTAAAACACTACATATCACACAGAAAAGAAAGCTTCACACTTTTCCAATTCAACTTCTCAAAAAAGTTTCTATACATCAAGCCTCCACTTATACATCAAGTCTCCATTTCTTCAAGTCCTCACTTCACAATTCATTCACATCTACCTCATACTGCCATGCTGCTCAGCTCTCATTAACATCAATGATCTTCAGAATGTCACTAAATCGAAAGAACACCTTTCAGTTTTCAGCCTACTTGACCTTACAATAGCTCAACCTAATTGCCCTTTCTCTTCTTAAATCATTCTTTACTACACTGATATGTGCACTAAGGATGCAAGAGCTGTGGTGGACAAAGCTGCTGGTGCTTTAGCATAAATCAAGGCAATAACACTAAACTATATTACTAGTAATTTTTTTTTTTAGATTCTGTTTTGCCATAGGGCACATGCACTCACCAGAGAAAGAGGGGGAGGGGAGGGGAGTGAGAAATCACCCCACAGGGAAGACAGTCACATGGCAATCCCTTTTTTTTCCATTTTCCTCTTGGGCCCAGAGTGTTTTTCAAGCTACTGAGTCCAGGACTCAACCATGGAGTCAATCAAGTGGAATCCTGGGCCTTAACTACCAATACCACCTACTGGCCCAGTAATTGTATTCTTTACTGACAGGCCGTAGCATGGGGGAAAAAAAAAAGTCAGCTTCACCAAAAAATAACCTTAATGACAAAGAAAGGATTAGATAGATAGACAGATAGATAGATAGATAGATACGCCAACATCTTTATAATATTTACTTAAAGAAAAAGAAGCATTAAGTACTCCTGAATGATGGTTATGTCAAGGAAAAGTACCCAAAAGTGTATTTAATAGAAATGAACTAACCACTTTTGTTCTTCTAAAGTTTCTTTTTTTCCTGAATGAGTGTGGGAAGTGGGAGACAGAGACTCCAGACATGGTCTCACTATGATGTTATTCCTCCCAACCCTCCATGGGAGCACCCATGGACACACCCAGAGTACTCAGGTCAACCCAAGATCTAAACACTGGGCCTCCCCATGTGGCACCAGTATTGGGCAGTGGCACCCCACTGTGGCTGGGCCTGACCAGCTTTTCTTACAACACTACTTTACTTGAAAGAACATCAAACTGTGATTATTAAGAATTGGATATCTTGCAAACACTTTCTCAAAAATTAATGAAGTATGTCTTTCAGTTCAAGAAAAATAATTGGCATTATTTGTTGCCAATGATAACAGTCAAGTTTTCGAGCAAACTTAACAATTTTGGGACATTTGAATCTGCCACCATGAGCTTGACAGGTTCCCAATACTTGACTAACTTTCTGATGAGATAAGTAGTCATATTTACAAAAGTACATTTTGATACTATAGAATGCAATACATCACATTTGAATATCATATAACTCAGTGGACCAGTATTTTCCACATGAGTAAGGTATTGTTTTATAAAATTAAATGTGGGTAAAACATCTACCCAAACTACAATACAGACAATTTAACAGGTACAAAAAGTTCACTGATATCATAGTGGGATCCACATTACAACTGCCCCCTTAAAAAACTAACACTTGTTGGGACCAACAGTTGGCGTAATGGCTATGTCACTGGACTCCCATGTGGTTGACTGCGGTTCGAGTCTCGGACCCAGTGGCTTAAACTCACACGAGGCGCATGTGCGTATGTGCCCAAGATCCCGAGAGGAGAATGGAGGAGAAGGGACTGCTGTGTGGCCATCTCCCTGGGGGTTGATTTCTCGCTTTCTGTCTCTGTGACTGTTTTTCTGGCAGGCACAAGCGCCCTTTAGCAAAAACCTCTCCAAAAAAAAGCGAATCACTTGTTGAGTTTGGAACAGTATCAAAGAATACCTATAATGATGTAAAAAGAAATTATTATAATATTCTTCCCTTCCCAACTACATCTGTGAAAAATGATATTTTTGTATGTATTTTTTATTGCTGGAGGGCAAGTGTACTTGCCAGAAAAAGAGAGCGAGCACATCCCCCAATAGGGCAATCTCTTTGCCTCCATTTCTCCATTTTGTCAGGTTGTGGGCACACACAAACCCGCACAAAGCAGTGCTACCAGGGCTGGAATTCAAACCATTGCTGGCCATGTGGGATCCAGCACAGAGACTAACCACTATGCTACAGAGTTGACCCTTTTTTTCTCCATTTATTTCCATCAAAACAACATAATGCAGGGGCCAGCAGTTAGCGTAAAGGCTATGTCAGTGGACTCCCATGTAGTCGACCACAGTTCAAGTCCCGGACCCAGTGGCTTAAAACTCACGCCGGTTGTGTGTGCATGCGTGCCTAAGATCCCGAGAGGAGAATGGAGGACAAGGGATTGTGGCGTGGCCATCTCCCCGGGGGTGATTTCTCGCTTTCTGTCTCTGTCTGGCGAGCGCATGCACCCTATAGCAAACAAACAAAGAAACAAAAAACCTCTCCAAAACAAAACAAAAAAAACACAACATAATGCAACATGAATTCAAAAGCAAAAATGAGAATCTAGCTATCTTCTATTAAGAAAGACTTTAACAAGAGTTGCAAAAATGTAAACTAATGCCACTCTTCTCCTAAACATTTTATAAAGAAAAGCTTATTTTTTTTTTTGAGAGGGTTTTTTTTCACTATAGGGCGCGTGCGCTCGCCAGACAGACAGAGAGAGACATAGAGACAGAAAGCGAGAAATCACCCCCCAGGGGGGATGGTCACGCCGCAATTCCTTCTCCTCCATTCTCCTCCCGGGATCTTGGGCACGCACGCACACGCGCCCGGCATGAGTTTTAAGCCACCGGGTCCGGGACATGAACCGCGGTCGACTACGTGGGAGTCCAGTGACATAGCCATTACGCTAACTGCTGGTTCCCAAGAAAAGCTTATTTTTCACAAAGACATATTTATGTTAATATGCAAGGGGTTTATTATTTTCAAATAAATTAATGAACCCATTTTTAAAATTTCCTAGTTTCAACTAGAATATGGTAAACAGGGCCGGCAAGTGGCGTGGTGGTTAAGAGTGCTGGACTCCCAAATGGTGGACTACGGTTCGACTACGGACTTGGACTTGGTGGCTTGCTTTCTCACTTTCTCACTCTCGCTCTCTCACTCTGTCTCTCTCTGGTCAAATTAAAATAAATAAATAAAATTAAATTAAATAATTCTAAAAAAAAAAAAGGAATATGGTAAATAGCAGTACACTCAACCAACATGAACAAAAATTCTTCAGGGTCACAATATTCTTTTTGGTTTTTCAGAGACAGGATTTTGCTATGTTGCCAAGGCTGGCTTTGAATTCATGACCGTTTTGCATCATCCTCCCAAGTAGCTCAGACTATAGATGCTCATCACTGCACCCAGCTTCACAATTAATTTTTTTTTTTTTAGTCTTGTCCTTATTTTATTTTTTTGAAGTTGACCAGAGATAGATAGAGAGACAGAGAGAAAGAGAGAGAAGGAAAGGGAAAAAGCATGCTGCCAGGTCTGGGTCTTGAACCTCAGTTAGCCATGTGGGAGCCCAGACCCCATAACCACCAAAGCACCTGCCGACCCCTCTTTTTTCTTTTTGAGAGGTTTTTGCCCTAGGGTGTATACACTCACCAAAGGGAGAGAGACAGACACAGTGAGAAGGAAAGTGAAAAAATCATCCCCCACAGGGGATGGTCACACCGCAATCCCTTCTCCTCCATTCTCCTCTTCGAATTTTGGGCACACACATGCCCAGCATGATTTTCAAGTGCCAGGTCTGGGACTTGAACCGCAATTGGCCATGTGGGAGTCTAGCGAAGTCACCACTACTGCTCGTCCCTTCGCAATTAATTTTTAAGATCATAAAGAAGTCCTAAGACTAAGGGAACCAGCAGTTAGCGTAATGGTTATGTCGCTGGACTCCCACGTAGTCAACCGCAGTTCGCATCCCGGACCCGGTGGCTTAGAACTCACGCCAGGAGCGTATGCGTGTGTGCCCAGGATCCCGAGAGGAGAGTGGAGGAGAAGGGATTGCGGCATGACCATCCCCCCTGGGGGGTGATTTCTCGCTTTCTGTCTCTCTGTCTCTCTCTGTCTCTCTGGCAAATTATAGTAATGTTGGAGAAAATGGAGAGGGAAACAAAAAGAAAATTTCGTTTTAGACAGAAAGGTGATTGGAAAGCATCTTTAAAGTCCAGAAAAGTGGGACCAGCAGGTGGCATAATGGTTATATCACTGGACTCTCACAGAGTGGACCTCAGTTTGAGCCCCAGATCCGGTGGCTTAAAACTAATACTTGGTGTATGTGCATGCATGACCAAAATCCCACTAGGAGAGTGGAGGAGAAGGGATTACAGCATGGCCACTCCCCGGCGGCCGGGGGGGGGGGGGTGATTTCTCGCTTTCTGTCGCTATGTCTTTCTGGCGAGTGCACGTGCCCTATAGCAAAAACTTCTCAAATAAAAAACAAAAAAACAAAAACAAACAAACAAAAAAAAGCGAAAAAAAGACCCAAAAGAAAAGGAAGTCCTAGAGTTTAAGAACTAGGAGGAGGTAGTGGTGTGGTGCTTAAGGCAGATAGATCGTATATGCCAACTGCACAGTTCAAGTCTGCCATCACGTGTGTGTGCATGCCCAAAATTTCTAGAGGAGAGTGGAGGAAAAGGGATTGTGGTGTGGCCATCCCTCTTGAAGGTGGGAGGTTCTCTCTTGTGATCGCTCTGGTGAACATATGTATCCTCCAGCAAAATTAAAAAATAAATTGCTGCCCTAGACCTCAATTATCTCATGACAATTAATTTCCAAAAACACTTTTAACTCTAACATTTTTTGTTAATCCAGACTCCACCTTTTATGTCAAAACTCATTTATACAACCACTTTCTCAACATCTCCATTGAACTGTCTCAAAGGTACCTCATACTCAACATGTCCAAATCCAAACTCACGATCTCAGTCCTGCAACAGTCTTCTTCCAGTGTTCCCTCAGTGAATGGCTACCCTCATCCACTGTAACCTGAATCATCTTGACACTGACTTCCCTCTCATTCTCATTATTTCACTTATTTTCACTTTCCAAATCTTCTCTAACCTACCTGCTTCTTTCTACTTTTATTGCAACTTCTCTCTCCCAATCATAGCCTCCTAACAAGTCTACAAGCATTCATTCTTTTTATCCCTCCCCCAAATCCCCACCTATTCTTCATACAGCAGGTAATGCTTTAAAAAGGCAAATGTAATCACATCATTCACCCATTTATAGCACTTTAATGCCTCCCCACAGTTTTCAAGATAAAATCAAGTCTTACTTAGCATACATGAAAGACTCATCTGATCTTTCCTCTTGTCTTTTAGGGCAGCTCTCTGGCAACTTTTACCCACTCGGTTACACTGGTTTTTTCCCAAGTTTCTCAATCATCCTTCCTATCTCATTACTCATCCTTCCTATCTTTAGGAAAAAACACCTCCTCAAACACCATACCGACCACTCTTACCCTTCCAGGTCCTGTCCTGCTATATGATGCCATGGCACCCTGAATGATCCTTCATAGAACTTATCACAGTTTGGGACCAGCAGTTAGCGTAATGGCTATGTCGCTGGACTCCTATGTAATCAATCGCGGTTCAAGTCCTTGACCCAGTGACTTAAACTCACTCTGGGCGCGTGTACATGAGTGCCCAAGATCCCAAGAGGAGAATGGAGGAGAAGGGATTGTGGCATGGCCATCACCCCTGAGGGGTGATTTCTCGCTTTCTATCACTCTCTTTCTGGTGAGAGCAAGTGCCCTATCTTTGTGGTGGAAAAAAGTCCCATAGGGAAAAAAAAAAAAAAAAAAAAAAAAACTTATCACAGTTTGTAGCCACAATTTTATTCCTCTAATTATTTAACGTATGTGTTCCATGTTTTAAACTATTAGGTAATCTACTAAGGGCAGAGTCACGTCAGTTTCGGTCATCATTGCATCTCTAATGCCTAACATAAAGTAGAAAAACAGCTAATAGTTTGAAAAATTATGCACTATTACAGGTTTTTATCTTTTTTTAAAAAAGAATTTATTTATTTATTACTCTTATTATCTTTTCACATGAGTTTGCCAGAGAAAGACAGAGAGACAGAGAGAGAGAGAGAGAGCGCGAGCGAGTCGCCAGATCCGGTCGGTCATGTAGGAATTCCAGCGCCTTAACCACCACTCCTCCTGCTGGCCCGGTATTTTTATCTTAGTGTAAACACACAACAGGAGGTTTATTACCATTATTCAATAGTTGTGAAATCCAAACTAAAGATAGTCTTCTTGGGGCTATCTCTCAAAGGATACACTAGAAAATGATTAATGGTTGTTTCCTCCAGGGATAGGAACAGTGTAACCAGGAGATAAGAAAAGGAAGAAGACTGGCTTTTCATTGTATATCCATGTGTGCCCTCAAAATTAAGTAAAATTATTCTTTTTTTTTTAACATTTATTCATTTATTTATCTTTTTATTTGTTGTGATTTTTAATCATTGACTTTTCTGACAACCCAATAACTCATCTTACATTTTAGAGCTCAACGGTAAGTCAGATGTGAGAGCAAAAGTTACCCTTGAATTCACTTTAGTTTCTCAACCATTATCTTGTCAAATTCAAACATTCATAAAAGGCACTGCAGCATATAGAAAAAGTTACACTGCTTAACTCCAAAAAGAAAATGTCAAAACTGGTACCAAAAAACAGAGAGCTGTGTACAATAAATTAAAAAGAAACTCTTAACTATTATGTGAAAAGTATCATTCACACACACCACCCCATTTAATTTTCACAAAAACCTTGCAAGGATGAGGAAACAGGCTTGAAAGGCTGTTATACTATCTGGCTGTCAAAGCAGGCATCTAAACCCAGGTCCTCTGCAAAAGGCCATCATTTCTACCATACTATCTGTCTGACTAAACAGAAAGGTAACTATTAATACAAGCTAACCAGATGAAAGTATCTCTAAACATATGGCACTTGTGCTGTATTAGATTTAACCAAGTAATACATGCTACTACAGGTTGACTCTCCCTTATCCAAAATGCTTGGGACTGAAAGTGCTTCAGATTTCGGATTTTTTCAGATTTTGGAATACTGAATTTACATGAGACTCAGAGAAGAGACCCAAGTGTAAACAAAATACTCATTTATGTTTCTTACACACCCTACATACATGGCTTTCTATACATGACCTGAAGATCATTTTATACAGTATTCTCCAATATGGGGCTGGCAGGTGGCATGGTGGTTAAGGTGCTAGACTCCCACATGGCCAACTATGGTTCAGGTCCTGGACCTGGTAGCTTGCTTTCTCAATTTCCCTCTCTCTGATCAAGTAAAAATAATGATAATAACAAATAAAAACAAATTTTAATAAAATTAAATTTTTTTAAATGATTCTCTAATATCAATTACTGTTTCAAAGGAATGAACTACCAAAATATAATTTAAAATTATCTGTTTATTAATAATAATATAGGGGCCTACAGCTGGCATGGTGGTTAACAGTGCTGGACTCCCAAATGGCCACCCATAGTTTGAGTCCCTGACCTGGCAGTTTGCTTTCTCACTTTCTATCTCTCTGTCTTTCTCTGGTCAAATTTTAATTAATTAACTAATTAAATCCCTTTTTTAAAGAATTACTTATTGAATTTATTTATTCATTCATTCATTCATTTTAATTTGATCAGAGAAAAAGACAGAAAGAGAGAGAAAAAGTGAAAAAGCAAGCCACCAGACGCAGGACTTGAAACATGGAGGGCCATGTGGGAGTGTCCAACGCCTTAACCACACCTGCCGGCCCCAATAAAATAATTCTCTTTTTTATAAAGGATTATTTCATTTGGGGCCGGAAGGTGGCATGGTGGTTAAGGGCGCTAGACTCCCACATGGCTGACTGCAGTTGGAGTCCCAAGTCCCAGACCTGGCAGCTTGCTTTCTCACCCTCTCTCTCTCTGTCCCTCTCTGGTCAAATTAAAACATAAATAAATAAATAAATAAAGTTAAATAAAATAATTATTAAAAAAATTATTTCATTTAATTTTATTCACTTATTCATCTATTTCAATTTGACCAGAGAGGGACAGAGTAAATGAGAGAGAGAAAGTAAGAAAATAAGCCACCAGGTCTGGGACTCAAACTGTGGTCAGCCATGTGGTAGTCCAACACCTTTAACCATCATGCCACCTGCTGGCTCGTAAAATAATTACTAAAAAAAAGAAAAAAATAATAGTATCAGTAAGTTGCTCTCTTCACTCAAAACACTTTTTATATACATTCCCTTTTCTTTAGCCCTTAAAAAAGCCATTGAACTAAGATTACTGCCATTTTGAATAGAAGAAAGCAAGGTTCTCAGAGGCTAAAAAACACACAGCACACCAAGAATCTGAACCCAGATCTTCGATGCCACAGCCTATTCTTTCCATCTCACTATGCTGTCTCTCTTAAACTCAAGGAACAGAGAATTTTTTTTCATTATAAAAATAAGAAAATCTGGCTGTAGAATAAAGAAAGCAACCTAAGTTGGTTTTTCCCCCCTAGGTTTTTGCAGGCCAGCTAGAGACAGAGAGAAAGAAATCACCCTCAAAGGAGGATGGTCATGCCACAATCCCTTGTCCTCCATTCTCCTCTCAGAATGTGAGAGCTCACACATCAGGCATGATTTTTGAAGCGGGTGGGTCCAGGACTTGAACTACAGTTGGTCATGTGGGAATTTAGCACCTTAACCACCACACCACCTGCTGACCCCTGTAACATAAGTTTTAAAAACAAAATTGGGACCAGGCAGTGTTGCAGTGGTAACAAGTGGACCCACATGGGGAAGCTTATTACTGAGCCATGCCTGTGATCCAGGTCCCCTGAGAATAAAGGTGGATCACATTGTGGGGGCCTGTTTCTCACGAGAAGAAATGAATAAACTTAAAAATGAAATTGTTGGGGCCTGCAGGTGGTGTAGTGGTTGCAGCACTGGACTCCCACATGGCCAACCTCGGTTTGAGTCCTGGAATGGTGGATTGAAAATCACACTGAGCATAATTTTTGTGCATGTGATCAAAATCCTAGGACGAGAATGGAGGAGAAGCGACTGCATGGCGGCCATCTCCCTTGGAGGTAGTGATTTCTCACTTTCCCTCTCACTATCTCTCTCTGGTAAGCACACGTACTCTATGGCAAAAACCTTTAAAAAAATTTGTCATAAAATTTAATCAAATGTGTATTTTGTGAATGTTGCTGGTATATTACATGAAGCAAGGCTAATTATTCTGATTTGAAAAAAAATTTGTTTCAGAGATTTCGCCAGAGACAGAGAGACAGAAAGTGAGAAATTACACACACACACACACACACACACACACACACACACCCGGCAAGATGGCCAAACTATAATCCCTTCTTCTCAATTCTCTTGGGATTCTGGGCGCGCGTGCACACACGTGCACACAGACACACGTGTGCACGTGCACACACATACACATATGCCCAGCTTGAGCTTTAAGCTTCCAGGGACTCAAACCATGGTCACCTATAGGGGAATACAGTTATGTAATCATCATGCCATCTGCTGGTTGGTCCCTGCAATTTGAAATATTCTTGTTCCTTCACATAGTAAATCCTGTCCAATCTAACTTTAATTTCATGTTCTTTAAAATTACATTATAATGGGGTGCCAGTAGATAGCGTGGTGGTTAAGGGCACTGGACTCCCACACGGCCAAACGCGGTCTGAGTCCCAGACCTGGCGGCTTGCTTTTTCACTTTCTCTCTCTCTCTCTCTCTCTCTCTCTCCCTCTCTCTCTCTCTCTCTCTTTCTCCCCCACTCCCTCTCTGGTCAAATTAAAAATAAATGAATAAAGTTAAATAAATTCACACTGGGTATGTGTGTGTGTATGTGCATGCTTAAGATACCGAGAGGAGAATGGAGAAAAAGGGATTGTAGCATAGCCATCTCCCCGGGGGGTAATTTCTCACTTTTTGTCTGTTTCAAGTGCACAGGCCTTATAGCAAAAATCTCTTTAAAAAAAAAAAAAAAGGAAAAAAATTTCCTTTATGGGCCACCTGGTGGTGTGGTCCTTAAGGAAGCTAGATCCCATATGGCTGGCTGTGTAATTCAGGTCCAGATCCAACAGCTTGAAAGAGACATGCTAGATTTGTGTGCAGGGATGCCCAAATTCCCAAGAGAATGGAAGCAAACGGATTGCAGCATGGCTACCTCCCCGAAAGGTGCTTTTTCACTTTCCTTCCCTCTCTGTCAAGTACACACACACTTTATAACAAAAGAAAACAACTTTTCTTTCACATGGTTTTAATACAGTAACAATTTCCTTCAATGGCATTACTAATACCTGTACTATGTTACTACCAAATAGAGTACATGAAATGATAGTTGATTTGATGTGTGAAGTACCACTTTTTTCCTTTTCTTTGTCAGATGGCACATGTGCTTACCCCAGAGAAACAAAAAGAGGGACTGGGAGAAAGCACTACCCAAAGGGTCACAGTCACGGTGCAACCCCTTTTCGCTTCTCCATCCTGTCAGAATTCTGGACGTGTGTGCACACAAACCCTATGAGTATCTCTTTTCTTTTTTTTGGAGAGGTTTTTGCTATAGGGCGCGTGCACTCGCCAGACAGAGACAGACAGAGAGACAGAAAGCGAGAAATCACCCCCCAGGGGGGATGGCCATGCCGCAATCCCTTCTCCTCCATTCTCCTCTCGGGATCTTGGGCACGTATGCACACGTGCCCGGCATGAGTTTAAGCCACCGGGTCCGGGGCTGAAACCGCAGTTGACTACATGGGAGTCCAGAGACATAGCCATTATGCTAACTACTGGTCCCAACCCTATGAGTTTCTCAAGCCTCAAGGGCCAAGTTTCCAACTGCAGTCCCCAATGTGGGATAGGTTCCCTTAATCACCAGGCTTAGACAATGCCAGAAGTACCACTTTTTAAAATACCAAAAATAACTTTCAGGTTAATGAAGACCCTTTAATGAAATCTACAAATACTCAAAATTCTATTCCCTTTTCTACAAATTCTGCTAAAACAAAGATTAAAAGAAGAATAGCCAATGTACTACAAGTCTTATGTACTACAAGTCAGCCAATAACAAAAACTACTTGAAATAAATGAACTACTAACTGACTGTTATTTGGAAACTTTGTTAATAAGGATTTTTATCATAAGCACTGCTTTTAACAATTGTTTCAAATGAGTCTACAACTAAGAATTATTAAATAACTAAAAATAAAGACAATTAAAAATGCTTTGTTGGGCCAACAGGTTGACATGGAGGTTAAGTCAGCTGGATCCTACATGGTCAGATGCTAAGTTTGAGTACCAGGCTCAGGCTTGAAAGTCATTCAGGGATCCCAGGCCCAGAGGCTTAAAAATCATGCAGAGGGGACCAGCAGGTGGTATGGTAGTTAAGGGTACTGGACTCCTACATGACTGACAGTGGTTCAAGTCCCAGACCTGGTGGCTTGCTTTCTCACTTTCCTTCTCTCTCTCTCTGGTCAAATTTAAGTAACTCAATAAATAATTCTTTTTAAAAAAAGAAAAGAAAATCATGCAGGGACTTGTACCGGCATGCCCAAAATCTTGAGAGAAGAATGGAGAAAATGGGATTGCAACATGGTCATTTCCCCTAGGGAACAATTTTTTATGTCCCCCTCCCTCTGGCAATCACATGCACCTTATAGCAAAACTTAAAAAAAAAAAAAAAAAAAGGACCAGCAGATAGATGATGTGGAGGTTAGGGTGCTAGATACTCCCACATGGCTGACCACAGTTCGATTCCTGGACCTGGTGGCTTGCTTTCACGCTTTCTCTCTCTCCCTCTCTCTCTTTCTCTCTCATCAAATTAAAATAAATGAATGGGGGCCAACAGGTGATGTGGTCTGGACTCCCACATGGCCAACAGCAGTTTAAGTCTGATGGTTTGCTTTCCCTCCTTCTCTCTCTCTCTCTCTCTCTCTCTCTGTCCCTCTCTGGTCAAATTAAAATAAATACATAAATAAATAAAAATAAAGTACAATAAAATAATTCTTAAAATAAAATGGATTTTAAAAAAATTTAAATATATGAATGAATAAATTGTTTTAAAAAGAAGCTTTGTCGGTTTAGTGGATAACAGTCTTTTTTTTTTTTAAGAATGATTTTATTTAACTTTATTATTATTTGTTTTGTTTTGTTTTGTTTTTAATTTGACCAGAGGAAAACAAAGAGAGAGAAAGCAAGCTGCCAGGTCCAACACTCAAACTGCAGCCAGCCACGTGTGAGGTCCAACATCTTTAACTACCAGGCCACCTGCTCGCCTGAATAATATAGTCTTTACTCCTACCTCAAAGAGTTTAAGATAATTATACCACAATATTACCATATGCTAATTAATTTTAAATGGCATTAAAACAAATATAGAAACATTTGGATTTTCAATGACTTACTGAAATTCAAAAATATAAATACAGGGAACCAGCAGTTAGCGTAATGGCTGTGTCGCTGGACTCCCACGTAGTCAACCATGGTTTGCGTCCTGGACCTGATGGCTTAAAACTCACACTGGGCGCCGTGTGCGTGTGTGCCCAAGATCCCAAGAGGAGAACAGAGGAGAAGGGATTGCGGCATGACCATCCCCCCTGGGGGGTGATTTCTCGCTTTCTGTCTCTATATCTCTGTCTGTCTGGCAAGCGAACACGCCCTATAGCGAAAACCTCTCAAAAAAAAAAATATATATATAGATAAGTATAAAAATAAATAATAAAAGACAAACATGTTCAGCACTCAGAAGAATGGTTAATCTGACTGGAAAAGTTTCACTTACATAAAAGAAAAAACACAGCTTTAATGATTTATCTAGTAATGCATTCTCTTTTGTATTTTAACACAAATTTTGTATAAAATATAACCTCTGAATAAAACTGTTAAAACTCTCTGAACTTAATGTTTCCACTATCCCAAAAAGTATACTGTATAGTTAACATCCAATATATACTGAAATTTACAACCAAATTATTTACTTTAGCTAAATTAAGGTCATGTGACTTAGCACCAATGAAGAAATGGACAGCCCAAATCATATGCTCATTATCATTTCCTTTATTCTGTAAATCAGTTTCATGGTTCAGATATATTTACTTTTAAAGAAGATAAATATTTGTATTTTCCCAGTTCATGACCTATTTTGAAAATGAATCAACCAAGCAGTATTCCTACTAATTCCCATTCATTCAACAAACAAGTATTTATGTCATCACAATTATCGTTATTAGAGTTACTTCACCTACCAGTTTATATTTTTCTCAGAAAAGTATAAATACACAACTCCACAGGAATTTCTTTTTAAAAGATATAATTTAAAACTCACTATAGTGATATTTGGACACAACTGAAGTCAGCAAATAGTTGAAAACAGATGTCACTACTATAATCCCAAAGGAAGATGATGAAGAATGTACTTACGTTTCAAAACAGCGATCCACGTTGTCAGACATCAAAAGCAGCATGCATAGCTGTTCAAGGGCTATTAGTTGCATGTCCCTTTCATCTCCCTGTCCCATCTGTAGCCATTCCAGCAATGTATCCGGATCCACATCTGCCATGGTTTTTTAAAAGCCTCTTTGCTTAAATTAAAAAAAAAAAAAAAAAAACCATAAACACAAAACTT
>NW_006159844.1:9516902-9518082 GCF_000334495.1 Tupaia belangeri chinensis | reverse complement strand
CCAACTGCCCTGGTTTTTTTAAAACCTCTTTTCTTAAAATAAAAAAAAAAAAAAAAAAAAACCATAAAAACAAAACTTTAAATGTTCAGAACTGATTTCTTGAGTTTATTTCACTTTACATCTGCTTGAACCAAATTTTTGTGGTATCCTTCCAAGAATTAAAACAGTTTCATAAGGATATTTAGAGGGCTTAATGGAGTTTTCCAACTTTGTTTATTCCTCAGGTTTAACGTTCAGATATCACACTAAATAGAAAACCAGTTTTGCACAAGAGTATAAGCTGATTAGGTTGCTGCTTAACTAGAAACCAGAGCTGTCTTTGTCAAAGACAGTCAAACAAGCTTCAAATGCCACAACTGCTATCACTAAGGTCTGCCAAAAGTCAAAGAACACCTACTAAAGGTTCTTTATATTTCCAGCAAACTTCTCCTCCCCTTCTCCACTCAAAACGCATGTTAGATCCAGTGCTTTAGGAAGACCCTAAGCCTTTGATCCAAATCACCTCCACATACAGTTTCTTCTTTAAAATTACCTCCAGTTTCAGAATTTCTGCTGATTTCTCGATATACTTACTCCTATTTTTCAAAAGATGTCAGAATACGAAAGAGAATTAGATACATGATCTATGAGTAAAGAACTGGGTAGGAATTTTGAGAGACTTGCCAACTGTTCTTAAAACTTTCAAAAGAAATGCTAAAGTAAATGCACTGGGCTAGCAGGTTACAGATCAAAATTAGGCCAATCTACGATGATTCTTCCCCATCCCCACAGGAGGGATGGGGTAGTTGGTTAAAATGTGTGTGTATAGGTATATACATTAATAAAAGAACATTAAACAAACAAGTCATTACGAAAGATCCTCCGTGAGCGCCCTGACCGGAAGTTAGCATCGGTCCCAGGTAACCCAGCCGCAGGTGCAGGAATCCAGCGTCGGGTCGCGGTGGGCACCCAACGGTGGCGCCCAGCCGGGCGGAGCCAACACCTCGGGACCTGCCGAGCCCAGAGCCAAGAGGCGCAGGCAGCGCGCTCCGGTTTCCCGGCACCAAGCCCCGCTAAGTTAGCTACCTGTGTCGGAGGAGGGGGAAGTCCTGGAGAAGCAGCAAGCCTCGGTGCCCGAGAGCAGGCCGCCGAGCCAGACAGTGCGGCGGGGCGTCCGGCCCCGCCGCCCCGGGCTGGGGGG
>NW_006159844.1:9509688-9515966 GCF_000334495.1 Tupaia belangeri chinensis | reverse complement strand
GGGAAAGAGCCTCTCTTGGGTCGGAGGAGGCAAACCGCGCTAAAGTTCAGAGAGACAGCCTCTCCCCTCGATCCGGGCAAAAGTGTTCGCGAGCGTTAGCTCCATTGTACAGGTGAGGGAACTGAGGCCCCAGACCCAGAAAGCTGCTCCAAGTGTGGTCACAAATACATCCGTGTTAGTCCCCTCAAGCCTCTTATTTCACACGCACATATTCTACTGACAGGAAGTAGAGACATGTAGGTTATAAATAACTGCAAATGTAAATATAGCTTTTTTAAACCAAGAAATGGATTCTCTTGCCTTGTGAGATATGTAAACCGTGTCCCAGAGACTGCTCCTGTACTCTCACTTTTTTTTATCTTTTAAACAAACAAACAAAAATTGTAGTTGAGAGAAGTTCGATGAAGCAGTCAGGTACTGCTGTGTATCTTCAAGAACTCGTATGGGAGAGTGGCCAGAGGGACAGCTGTAAACATCCAAGCCTCTGCCAGGTGATGCCACAAGGGAAGGTCTCTGGTTCAAGTCCAGAGACCTCTCTGAGCTGGCATCTGTGGTCTGGGGCTTCAGGTAGAACTCAAAGTCTGTTCCTTTTTTTTTCTCATGGAAGAGACAAACTTAAGAAAAAAAAGCCAGTTTTTCTTGAAATTACACATTTGTGCTACTGATTGCTGTCAGCACCTGTCGCGCTGATGCAGGTAAATCTCAGAATAGGCACAATGTGGACACTGAAAAAGAGGGAGAAGAATATGAGCAAAGCCTACTAGGTTCCTTGACAACAGAGGTCCCTGTGCCCCAGCAGAGAACCAGCACTAAGGGAGAGGAGGGAGACAAGTGTTGGGTCTAAAGTGTGGAGGGCCTCAAATGAGGGATACAGAAATTAGTCTCAGTCAAGTATTAAGTACCAGAAAAATTAGTCCTAGGAAGATTTGTATGGCAAGAGTGTTCAGAATGAGCTAAAGGAGCTACCTAGACAAGGAGACCTGCTAGGAGGTAGCTGATGTGCTCCAACAGTGGAGGAAAGGAAAGCCTAGTTTTTGGTGATAAGAACGCAGAAGAAAGATCTAAAAAATGGGACCAGCAGTTGCCATAATGGCTATGTCGTTGGATTCCCATGTAGTCAACCACGGTTCGAGTCCCGACCCGATGGCTTAAACTCACACCCAGGTGTGCGGAAGATCCTGAGAGGACAATGGAGAAGGGGTTGCGGATGGTTATTCCCTCCTGGGGGATGATTTCTCACTTTCTGTCTCTCTGTCTCTCTTTGTCTTTCTGGCAGACACCCTATAGCATAGTAATAATAATAATATTTTGAAGGGGCTGGCAGGTGGCATGGTGATTAAGGGCACTGGACTCCCACATGGCCAACCACAGTTCAAGTCCCAGACCTGGTAGTTTGATTTCTCATTTTTTCTTTCTCTCTGGTAAGTGCATGTGCCGTATAGCAAATTTGAATAATAATGATAAACTTAAATAAATATAAAAAATAAATTAGAACAAGTATAAAAAAAAGAAAGAAAATGAAACCTTGCCAAAAGAATGCTGTAACTGGGGCTGGCAGGTGGTGTGGTAGTTAAGGGGTTACTCCCATTGTTCCATGTTTACTGTGCTTTGAGACATAGAAGCTAAAACCCGCCTCTCTCTCTCTTTTTCCTTTTTTTATTTTTTGTTTTTGTTTTTGTTTTGGAGAGGTTTTTGCTATAGAGCCTGTGCGCTTGCCAGAAAGACAAAGACAGACAGAAAGCAAGAAATCAACTCTCAGGGGAGATGGCCATGCCACAATCCCTTCTCCTCCATTCTCCGCTCGGATCTTGGGCACACACGCACACGAGCCCCACATGAGTTTAAGCCACTGGGTCCAGGACTCAAACTGCAGTCGACTATGTGGGAGCCCAGCAACATAGCTATTATGCTAACTGCTGGTCCCAAGAGAAAGAAAACTTTTAAAACCTTACCTTCAGTAAAGAATTAATTTTCTTTCTTTTTTTCCACATATATACCCTTTAACTCTTTTTTAAATTATTTTATTTAACTTTATTTATATATTTATTTTAATTTGACCAGAGAGGAACAGAGAGAGAGAGAAAGTGAGAACACAAGCTACCACATCCAGGACTCTCGAATCATGGTTGTCCATGTGGGAGTCCAGCGCCCTTAACCAACACACCACCTGCCAACCCCAAGAATTATATTTTACTACAGGTTGGAAAATGTGTATGTTGGGGGGAGATTACATAATTATTGGATAAGTTTGAAAACTTTCTTTACAAGAGGCCAACAGGTGGCATGGTGGTTAAGGTGCTGGACTCCCACATGGTAGACTGTAGTTCAAATCCTGGACCTGGTGACTTGAAACTCATACTGAGCACATGTGTGCATGCCCAAACTCCCTTGAGAGAAGTGGAGGAAAAGGAATTGTGGTGTGGCCATTTCCCATGGGGACTGATTTCTCACTTTCCCTTTGTCTGTCTCTCTCTGGTGAGCACACATGCCTTATGGCAAAAACCTAAAAAAATAAATAAACTCTCTGGATATTTCATATTAAGGGATTAATTGTTTTAATTTGCCAGTGGGTGGAAAGCATCCCCCCCTCCAGTGGATCCCGATCAAACTGCAATCCCTTCTCCTCATTTCCGCATCCCCTCAGGGCTTGGAGCATGAACGTATATCACGTATATGCCTTTCATGTCTTTCAAGACACCGACACTGGAACGCAAACCACTGTGGGCCATGTGGGGTCTTGCTCCCTTAACCACTAGGCTAGGAGGCCAGCCTGAAGGAAGGGTTTTATGTACAATAATAAAATTACGGTTATGTTTACCAAAAAAAGGTCCTAAATGCTTAGAGATACATTCGGAAATACTTAGAGGTGAAAATATGTGATAATTAGGATTCACTTCATAATCATTAAAAGAGCGCGTGGGTATACAGATGAACACAATTGGCCTTATATGGAGTATACCTATTGAATCAGGAAACAGGCACATTATAGTTCATGATGCAAATGTCTATAATTTTTGCATGTCATTGAAAATCTCATGACAACAACAAAAATGTAATGTGGAAGATTTAGGAAGATAAAGGAAGCATTACTCACAAAGTATTTTGAGATAATCTGATAGAACTATTTGTTCTTAAAAAAAAAGTATCTCAATTTTTTTCTTTTAGTTTGCTATAGAGCATATGTGCTTGTCTGAGAGAGAGAGAGAGACAGAGGAAAAGTGAGAAATCACCTACCAAAGGGGATAGCCACACTGCAGTACCTTTTCCATTTTCCTCTTAGTAATTATTTTTGCATGCAGGCACATGCACCTGGCATGGTTTTTAAACCGCCAGGTCTGGGACTTGACTGAGCAGTTAGCCATGTGGGATCCAAATGCCTTAACCTTCCCACTACTTGCTGGCCCTCCATTATTTTTCTTTAATGACAAGAAGGCATGTATGATTGTCAGAGAAAGAGAAAGTGCCACAATTCCTTTTCCTTCATTTCACCATCTTGACAGAATTTTAGACACACGCACACGTGCCTGGCATGTTTTTTAAACTTCCAATGTAAGATTCAAACCAAGACTAGACATATGGGATCCACTGATAGTTCCCAATGCACTGTGCTTTAACCACTACACTATGAGGCCAGCCCAGATTTTCTTTTTTTTTTTTTTCTTTCTTTTTTTTTTTTTTTTAGTTTGTTAAGGGGCCCGTGGGATCACCAGATCACCAGAGAAAGAGAGATAAAGTGAGAAAGCATCCCCCAGGGGGGACGACCACACTAAATCCCTTCTCCTCCATTCTTCTCTCTGTATATTCAGCCAACATGTTTTTCAAGCTGCGAGGTCCAGGATTCAAACTATTCTGCTGGCTATGTGGGATCCATCTGACTTAACTACCATGCCACCTGGCTGGCCCTAAATATTTCTTACTTTCTTTTTTTTCAAGGTTTTTTCCATTAGGTGCATAAACTTAACAGAGACAGAAACAATGAGAAGTGAGAAATCACGTTCCGGAGTTATGGCCACACCACAATTTGATCTCTTCTATTCTCCTCTGGAGATTTTGGCCATGCACTCACACACGTCTGGCATGATTTTTAAGCCACCAAGTCCTGGACTCAAACCACAGTTGGCCATGTGGGAGTTCAATGCCATAACTACTATGTCACCTGCTGGCCCTGGCCCTAAATATTTCTTAATGACAGCATAATTTAATCTACTATCTACAGAAAGAAAGATGGCTATAGTTATATACGTAAACTTTTTAAAACTCAAAGTGGTTCCTACATTTGTTTTTGCTATATAATAAAGAGATAACATTATTCTAGGAGAAAACAAAGTAATTTTTTTCACTTTTTTTTTTAATTGCCAGAGTGCTCATGCACTCCCCACAGAAAGAATATGTGATACAGTGTAAGAGAGAGAGAAAACACCCCCAAATGGGGCAAAGCCGCATCCCCTTTCCTTCTCTTCTCTACCTTGTCAGATTTGAGTCATGTACACACATGCCTGGCATGTTTTCCAAGCTCCTGGGGCTGGATCAGACCATGATTGGCCATATGGGATCCAGCTCCCTTAACCACTGTGCCTGGGCCAATCCAAGAATTTTTTAAATTGAGCCGGTCCATGCATAGTGGATAAGAGACCTGGATCCCACATGGCCAACCATGTGGTCTGAATCCCCAAAGGAGGAGAAAATGGAAGATAAGGGATTGTGGTGTGACCATGCCCCACTGGGAGTTGGGGGAGTAGATTCTCTCTCTCTTTTTCTGTTTCTGGCAAGTGCAAGTTAAAAAAAGAAAGAAAGAGAGAGAGAGAGAAAGGAATGAAGGAAGGGACACTATTTAAAACTAACTTAGAACATTTATGTAGGGCTTGCTATGTGTCAGGCACCATTTCAAGTACTTTACAATTACCAACTCTTAATCCTCTTAACAACAATACAAGGGAGATAATGTTATTGTTCCACTTTACAGATGAGGGAACCAAAGCCTGGAGAAATTAAGTAAATTGTACAAGAGATGGACTTTTTTTTTTTTTGTAAAGAATTATTTATTTATTTCCATTTGTTATTATTATTATTATTTCATTTGATCAGACAGAGGCAGAGAGAGAGAAAGGGAAATCATTAAAGCAAGCCACCAGGTCCAGGACCCGAACCACAGTCAGCCATGTGGGAATCCAGCGCCTTTAACCACCATGTCACTTGCCGGGCCCAAGAGATGAACTTTGAATCCAAAAAGCCTGGCTGCAAAAACTCCTAACTGTCCTCCTCTGCTGTCTCCCTGGGTTAAATGACTTTTTCCTCCAAATGACAAGAAGAAAACACTTTGACGAGTGTAAAGCCTATAGAAATTATAGTTCTAGTGCAGAAAAATAAATACAAATGGTGTTTATTGCAGTATTTTTTAATTTATTAAATATTGGTGAGATCAGCAGGTGGCATGGTGGTTAAGGGGCTGGACACTCCCCCATGGCTAACCATGATTCGGGTCCTAGCACTGGGGGGCGCTTTGTGTGTGTCTCTCTCTCTGGTCAAATTTAAATAAATGAATAAATAAAATTAAATAAAGTAAATCTTTTAAAAAAATATATATAGGATATATATGTATATGTGTGTGTGTGTGTATGTGTGTGTGTGTGTGTGTGTGTGTATATATATGAAACAGCCTACATGTCCCATCAATGGCAGAGTGAACAAATAAAGTACATGGCCAAAATCCTGAAAGGAAAATAGAGGCGAAGGGATTGTGACAAGGCCAACTCCCACCGGAGTGTGCAAGGAGCCTCCTCATGTCCACCCCCACCTCCAACCAGCAAGTGCATGTGCCCTAAAGCAAATTTTTTAAAAACTTAAAAATATGGCCCAGCAAGTGGTATGGTGTTTAAAGTGCTGAACTCCCACATGGCTGACCATGGTTTGAGTCTTGGACCTGGCAGCTTGCTTTCTCACTTTCCTTTTCTCTTGCTCTCTGTCTCTCTCTCTGGTCAAAGGCAAAAATAAATGATAATCACAAATAAAATTAAATAAATAGATAAATGCTTAAAAAAACTTAAAAAATATGTATGGGAGGCTGGCAGGAGATATGGTGGCAGGGGACTCTAGACTCCCACATGGCTGACCATGGTTTGAGTCTTGGACCTGGCAGCTTGCTTTCTCACTTTCTCTCTCTCTCTCTCTATCTTTCCCTCACTCTGTCCCTCTCTAGTCAGATTAAAATAAACAAATAAATAAATAAATAAAATAATAATTTTTTTCACTTCATTTATTTATTTATTTATTTTAATTTG
>NW_006159844.1:9486603-9509589 GCF_000334495.1 Tupaia belangeri chinensis | reverse complement strand
ATATATATGGGCCAGTAGGTGATGTGATTGGGGCACTGGAGTCCCACATGGCCGACGACGATTCAGGTCCCAGACCCAGCAACTTGGGGACCATGCCAGGCACATGTGGGTGTGTGCCCAGCATCCCAGGAGGAGGGGAATGGAGGAAAAGGGATTGTGGTGTGGCCATTTCCCCGAGAGAAGATTTCTCATTTTTTCTTGCACTATCTCTCGCTGATAAATGAACGTGCCTTATGGCAAAAACTTTTTAAAAAATTTATATATAGATACACACACACATATACATATATATACACACACACATACATATTCATATATATATGTGAAGATATATATATAATTATATACATAGTTATATGTGTGTGTATGTATATATATATATATATATATATATAGAGAGAGAGATTGTTGATTCTTTTAATTTAGAGAGAGAGAGAGAGAGAGAGAGCGAGCATAGGGCATTCATTTACTCTGTGAAGATGTCTATAAAAGAAGACTCGGGGAAATAGCAATTGGCGTAATGGCTGTGTCAGTGGACTCCCATGCAGTAGACCATGGTTTAAGTCCCAGACCCGGTGACTTAAACTCACTCCGGGTGTGTGTGCACATGTGTGCCCAAGATCCCAAGAGGAGAATGGAGAAGAGATTGTGGCGTGGCCATCCCCCCCAGGGGTGATTTCTCACTTTCTATTTCTATGTCTCTCTCTGTCTTTCTGGCAAATGCACATGCCCTATCGCAAAAACCTCTTAAAAAAAAAAAAAAAAGACTCTGGCCCAGCCAGGTGGCACCATCCACAGGGCAAGTACTGCAGTGCTGGAAGCCATATAGTCAACCACTGGTTTAGACCACTACATCAGTCTGAAAACATACCAGACATGCTTGGGCACCCAAGATCCTAAGGAGCTGTAAGCCTCAAGAGAGGGGAATCAAAGTATGACAAGACCCTGTTGAGACTGCTTTCTGTCTCTCTCTTTGCATGCACGTGCACACACATGCACATACAAGAAAAGATAGATTTAGAAAAATGACAAGTATTTTAAAGTAGAATGGAAAGTTGCACAATCATAACACATTAGGGTTCCATTTTAAAACTTCTTGTATAGTATGAATAAACATAAAGGAGGCAGTTTAAAAGAACACAAGCTGTTAAATGATTTGCTCAGAAATGCTGATTGGAATAAAGGAAAGATCTTTCACTTTTCTTTATAAGTTTTAAAAATTTTATTTTGGAGGGAACCAGCAGTTAGCGTAATGGCTATGTCGCTGGACTCCTACGTAGTTGACCGTGGTTCGCATCCCGGACCTGGTGGCTTAAAACTCACCCCGGGCACGTGTGAGTACGTGCCCAAGATCCTGAGAGGAGAATGGAGGAGAAGGGATTGCGGCGTGACCATCCCCTCTGGGGGGTGATTTCTCGCTTTCTGTCTCTATGTCTCTCTCTGTCTGGCGAGCGCACGCACCCTATAGTGAAAACCTTTCCAAAAAAAAAAACATTTATTTTGGGACCAGCAGTTGGCATCATGGCTTTATCACTGGACTCCCATGTAGTCAACTGCGGTTCGAGTCCTGGGCCCGGTGGCTTAACTCATGCCAGGCACATGTGCGTGCGTGCCCTAGATCCAGAGAGGAGAATGGAGGAGAAGGGATTGCGGCGTGACCATCCCCTCTGGGGGGTGATTTCTCGCTTTCTGTCTCTTTGTCTCTCTCTCTGTCTTTCTGGCAAGTACATGTGCCCTGTTGCAAAAACCTTTCTCCCCCGCCAAAAAAAATTTCTGGGGACCAGCAGCTGGCGTAATGGTTACATGGCTGGACTCCCATGTAGTTGACCGTGGTTTGAGTCCTGGACCTGGCAGCTTAAACTTCATGCCGATGTGTGCGTGCATGCCCAAGATCCCAAGAGGAGATTGGAGGAGAAGGAATTGCAGCATGGTCATCCTGGGTGTGTGTGCGTGTATATGTGTGTATGTGTGTGTGTGTGCGTGATTTCTTGCTTTCTTTCTCTCTGTTTCTGTCTAGTGAGCGCATATGCCCTCTAACAAAATCTCTACTTTTTTTTTTTTTGGAGAGATTTTTCGCTCTAGGGCGCGTGCGCTCGCCGGACAGAGAGAGACATAGAGACAGAAAGCAAGAAATCACCCCCCAGGGGTGATGGTCACACCTCAATCCCTTCTCCTCCATTCTCCTCTCGGGATCTTGGGCACGCACGCACACACGCCTGGCGTGAGTTTTACGTGGTATGCTACATGGAAGTCCAGCAACATAGCCATTAGGCCAACTGCAGGTTCCACAGAAACCTCTCTTAAAAAATTATTTCTGGGGGACCAGCAGTTGGTGTAATGGCTATGTTGCTGGACTCCCATGTAGTCGACCGTGGTTTGAGTCCTGGACCCGGTGGCTTAAACTCACGCCGGGCCCGAGAGGAGAATGGAGGAGAAGGGATTGCGGCGTGGTCATCCCCCCGGGGGGTGATTTCTCGCTTTCTATCTCTCTGTATCTCTCTGTATGTCTGGTGAGCGCACGCGCCCTATAGCAAAAAAAAAACAAAAAAGAAAGAAAATTATTTCTGGGCTGGGACTAGTAAATGGCATCATGGTTATGTAGCTGGATTCCCACATAGTCAACAACAGTTTGAATCTTGGACCCGGCGCTTAAAACTCATGTGGGCTGTGTGTACATGCATGCCCAAAGTCCCAGGAGCAGAATGGAAGAGGCCCTCCTGCAGCATGGTCATTCTCCTCAAGGGTGATTTCTTGCTTTCTTTCTGTCTCTCTATCTCTCTCTCTCTATCCAGAGAGCACGCATGCCCTATAGCAAAAAAAAAAAAAAAAAATTTCATTACAGAGAAAGAGAGGCACTCCTTTCAAGGTCCTCTTGTCATGTTTCCAAACAGGCTAAGCCGGCCCAGATCACAGACACATATGCACCTAGTGAGTGGATTGAACACGAACCCAACTTTTCCCATGTGGGTCCAGTTGGGATACCCCTGTGCCCCTGGCTGCCCCAGATGTTGTATTTTACATTCCTTTTTAGTGTTTGAATTTTTTTTGCAATCACTTCTACAATTAAAAACAAAATTAGGGTCAGCCCTTGGCCTAGCAGGTAAGGGAACTGGATCCCACGTGACTTTGAATTCTGATGCTGGCGGCTTGAAAAATATGCTGGGAGCATGTGTGTGCATGCTCCAGATCCAATAGAATGAAGAAATGGAGAAGGGATTGTAGCATGACCATGCCGCATTGGGGGTGCTTTCTCCCTCTTCTCATTGGTGAGCATATGTGTCCTCTGACAATAAAAAATAAAAATGAAAATAAATTAATGTAATAAAGACATTGGAAAGATTGGAAAATTCAGATAGAGTAAAAAAAAAATCACATACCATCTTGAGATTATTAATAAACATTCTGATAATCTTTCTATGGTCTTTTTTTTCTAGGCATAAATATAAATATATAAAATATATACATATAACATCTGTGATCATATTGTTAAACAATATGAAATTAAACCGGATTTAGCCTTTTTCATGGACTTTTTATACCCCCAAAATCCAAAATTCATCTCCCCATCCAAACCCATCTGTTATTCAAAGAGTCATTTTTATCCCTTTTATCAGCTAACTAAAGAAGCCTGAGGGCCAGGCATTTTTAGCTGAGCCAGGAAAAGTAGCTGCTTTACTTCAGCCATGAGGATTATGCTTCTGTCAGAGATCTGTGTCCGCAAGAGCACAGTTAAAGTGGTAGCAGCTCTTCAGCAAAGCTGCTTAGGAAAAATCCGTCTAGGTCATTCAAAACCTGACTTATCTTTTACTTCTCTGGAGGTCATTTGCGATAGATTATCTACATTCTTATCTATAAGACCTAGGGAGGTAAATTAGAATTTAATGTAAACTCAGAGTCTAGTGATTAGTATTTAATTTAGTAGGCAAATGCTAATGACTTGATGACACCTGCAGACTATAGAGATGTATTATTAATGTGGAAATGTAGATTTGCTGATCTTTCTAGACATTAAGATAGGCTACTTCTCAACCAAAAAAATTAACCACCAAATTTTCAAGGAACTTCTATCTTAATTTTTTTAATTGCCAAAGATCATGTGAACTCACCAGAGACAGAGAGGGACATGGCTAGTATGCGCGTCTGATCCTCACCCTCTGTCCTTTTCCCTATTCTTTTTTTCTCTCACCTTCTAGCTTGAGGACTTGTGCTCATGCCTGGGTTTCTTTTTCTTTCCCAGCCTGTAGCCCTGACCTCAGGGGAGTTGGACCCCTGTTAGTTATTTTTAAAGAAGAAAATAATCACACTTACCTTGGAAGTGATTTAGAAAAAGTCAGATATTAGGTTTTTTTTTTTTGGGGGGGGGAGAGATTTTCACTGTAGGGCGCGTGCGCTCGCCAGACAGACAGAGAGAGACATAGAGACAGAAAGCGAGAAATCACCCTCCAGGGGGGATGGTCACGCCGCAATCCCTTCTCCTCCATTCTCCTCTCGGGATCTTGGGCACGCACGCACACACGCCCGAGATATTAGGTTTTTTAAAATTTTTTTGGAGAGGTTTCTGCCATAGGCCGCGTGCGCTCGCCAGACAGAGAGAGACCTGTCTCTCTATACAGAAAGTGAGAAATCACCCCCCAGGGGGGATGGCCAGGCTGCAATCCCTTCTCCTCCGTTCTCCTCTCAGGATCTTGGGAATGCATGCACACGCACCCGGCGTGAGTTTTAAGCCACCGGGTCTGGGACGCGAACCGTAGTCCACTACATGGGAGTCCACTGACATAGCCATTACACTAACTGCTGGTCCCAGATATTAGTTTTTAAGGAATAGGACCATCATGACTTAGAGTAGGCAACCCAATGACTCATAAAATTTATTTTGGAGGACCAGCAGATGGCATAATGGTTATGTCACTGGACTCCCACGTAGTCGCCAGCAGTTTGAATCCTAGACCCGGCAGCTTAAAACTCACACACGGTGCCTGTGTGTGTATGCCCAAAATCCCAAGAGGTGACTGGAGGAGAAGGGATTGTAGCATGGCCATTCCCTCTTGGGGGTGATTTTTCACCTCCTGTCTCTCTGTCTCTCTGGTGAATGCATGTGCCCCATGGCAAAAATCTCTCTTAAAAAAATCTATTTGTTGGCATAATGGCTATGTCACTGGACTCCCATGTAGTCGACCGCAGTTCGAATTCCAGATCCAGTGGCTTAAATTCATGCCGGGCACATGTGTGTGTATGCCCAAAATCCCGAGAGGAGAATGGAGGAGAAGGGATTGTGGCGTGGCCATCCCCCCTGGGGGGTAATTTCTCGTTTTCTATCTCTCTATCTCTCTCTTTCTAGAGAGCACACACGCCCTATAGCAAAAACCTCTAAAAAACAAACAACAAGCAAACAAAAATAGATTAGTGCCTTGAATAGATTAGACTTCCCGTTTCTCTGACTCCTTCCTTTGACTCTGGAATCCCCATTCTGAGACCTCCCCTTTCCCAATTCCTCCATAAAAGACAGTGTCCAACCCCCAGTCAGGGCCACAGATTTAGAGTGTTAAAAACTGTTCTGTGTTTGCCAGCGTAATAAACAGTTCTCCTAATCTCTCCAAGTGCTACTTTCCATTTCTCCGCGTTTGTTTTTCTGCAACAGCAAAACAAAATGCCCTGGTAAAATGAGATGGAAAGTGATTTCTGTATACTTAGAAACCAAAAGTTTAAAAAAATAAAATTATCTATCACAAACATTTAATTAAATTCAATTTTAACAGGGATACCAATTATACCTAGAATAAAGCAGTTGCTAGTGACTATACAGAAAGTAAGTTTTGGCTTTTTGCTTCTGTCCAAGTTGGAAACAACCTCTACATTCAAGTTTTAATGGTTGATGAGGTTCTGACCACAGTAATTTCTGAATATTAATGAAAGAACAAGTCAAAATATTCAAAAGATGACCTGATTAGTATGCATTGATCTGATTCAAACTTGCTATACAAAGATACTCATTTTAAGGAACTTTGTCCTTTTTGGTCTTGAGAAAAGGTAGCTGGATTGACTACACTGTAATCTCACTAACGATTGCATAATTTTCTGTATGATTCTACTTTATCAGTGAGTGACTCGTCTTTGCCTTACTCTCTTTCAGCCATTGGAAAACACGAGCTGGACTTTATATACTAGTGGATAAGGTAATAACTAGACCCCACATGATATCTGAGGTTTGAAAATCACACTACAGACCATGCAGCTTGAAAAGCACACTGAATGTATGTGTGTGTGTGTGTGTGTGTGTATGTGTGTGCGCCCCAAATCGTGACAGGACGGAGAAATGGAGGATAAGGGATTGTACGCCATTGTTTATCCCTTTCTCTTTCTGGCGAGTGCACATAACCTCTGGCAATTAAAAAAAAAAAAAGAAACAGAAAAACATTCTTTCCAATCAAGTATTTTTTTCCTCTTTTTTAAAAATTTTTTATTTAAATTTATTTATTTACATTCATTCACTGTACATCATTACAGCATACAAAATGAGATTTTCCATCCAGAGTACACTGTATATTGGTTCAATCAAGCACATCAGCATATTTAAAAAAAAAAAAAAAACTATTTTTCTCTTCTTTCAAATTCAAAAAAAGCTTTACATGGATATTCTTACTTGTTTTCTTTAGATAAAGAAGGCTGTGTCTGTTCAGTCTGGACTCTTACTAAGAAACAATATTTGCAGGTGGCTTTTTTATCAGTGTTATTATTGCACCATGTATGTAGGGGAGATGGAAGACTTTAAAAATAACTAATCTAGCTTTAGTAAATGGACTGAACTACATGTACTGAATATTCCCATAGATTTGAAGATCCAAGTAAGATAATATTTATTTAGAAGTCAAATGATATTTGAAACCATTATTTTCCTCTCATTTGGGGCTTTTTACCTCTCTCTTTCCCCCTAACCTCTGTGTAAATGCAAGATTTTTTTTTTTTTTTTTAAGAGGCAGCTTTAAGTCTGAAGAATGAAAGCATAGACGCTTCTTTTCGTAGTGGTTTCTTCAGTCAGATATATCCTATATAGTAACGTGGATGAAATTACAACAGACTTTTTATTAAAAGGACAATCACTTTTCCCTTTTTGACCAATTTTAGTCACTGAAAAAAATGTTCCTTTTTCAGAAATGTACTTATTCGTTATTGATAGATCATAGAAACTTATTGAGAGTATTGATTAGTTTGTCCTAGTTCTTAAATTATAAATCTTAAGAATAAGTTTATTGGGAACCAGCAGGTGACATGGTGGTTACAGCACTGGACATTCCCACATGGTTGACCACGGTTTGAGTCCTGGACTTGGCGGCTTGCTTTCTCACTTTCTCCCTCTCTCTCTCTCTCTGGGTCTGTCTCTGGTCAAATTAAAATAAATGAATGAATAAATAAGATTAAATAAATAATTCTTTAAAAATAATGATAATAAAATTAATAAGTAATTCTTTAAAAAAAGAATAAGTTTATTTAAAGTAACAACCTTTAAGTGTCTAGCTTTTCAGTTCTTTCATAAATAAAGCAGACGTGATGATTAGAGTATTCACATTGGCTTCTGATTCTTCCCCATAGGCCCCTCCCCAATGTTACACAACATTAAAGAGCTTGGGACACACAATGTCAACGTCTTTTGAAGGCAGTGGGTGATGTTTACACACTTAAGCTGCTGGCATTGACAGGCTAGCTGGAATCAAATGTAAACCTTGGCGTTTATCATTCCCAGTCAAATCGATTGTGCAATAGGTAGCGATGGGCACTGTGTGAAAGGTTGCAGAACCAGCCTCTCCAGCTTGAGGATTACTCAGCTACTTGCCTTGAGATGTGTGTGACTAAGATACAGAAGGTCAAGGTCGCTGATGAACTGAAGGCAAGCTGGCCAATGACAGGAACCAAAAGGAGGGACAATTCTGTTCTCAGCAAACACTTGAATCTTAGTACATGGCATTTATTCTCTGTGGCACAGAGGCAGAGGCTACTGAGAAACATCCCAGGGAAAGACATTGTTTTCTGATTTTGAATTTTTTTTTCATAAAAACATTCCACTGTATAAAACCTTAGAAGCCAGTGCAGTTTCTAGCCATGTACATTTTTATAATTTTTTTAGAGTCATTTTATTTAACTATTTTAATTTGACCAGAGAGGGACAAGATGAGAGAGAGAAAGAGAGAGAAAGTGAGAAAGCAAACCACCAGGTCCGGGACTCGAGCTGCAGTAGGCCATGTGGGAGTCGAGCACTCAACCACGCCATCTGCTGGCCCCCAGCCATGTTAAACCTGCTATCTAGAGAAAGTGTTTTCCTTTTAATAATAAAAATTTTAATTATTTAAAGCAACATAACAGGGGTCTGGCAGGTGGTGTGATGGTTAAAGCGCAGGACTCCCACATGGCCAACTGTGGTTTGCGTCCCAGACCTGACAGCTTGCTTTCTCACTTTCCCTCTCTCTCTGTCTCTCTCTGTTCAAATTAAAACAATAATAATAAGTAAGATAAAATTTTAAAAATCCAACATAACAGGGACTGGCAGGTGGCGTGATGGTTAAGGCACTGGACTCTCACATAGCTGGTAACAGTTTGACTCCCGGACCTGGAGTCTGGCTTCCTGACTTTCCCTTCCTCTCTCTCTGATTAAATTGAAATAAATGAATACATAAATGAAATTAACTAAATAATTCTTTTAAAAAATCATAATATACCCATGCTATAGAAAATGAGAAAACCAAAGCAAGGGGAGAAACATTCACAGTCACTTTTGCTAAAAACCAGCTATATCAGAGTTGCAGCCATTCTTATTCTTTGAACTCACACGTGGTTGTAGTCATATGCTTATAAAATTTTTTTTTGGAGAGATTTTCACTGTAGGGCGCGTGCGCTCGCCAGACAGACAGAGAGAGACATAGAGACAGAAAGCGAGAAATCACCCCCCAGGGGGGATGGTCACGCCGCAATCCCTTCTCCTCCATTCTCCTCTCAGGATCTTGGGCACGCACGCACACACGCCCGGCATGAGTTTTAAGCCACCGGGTCTGGGACACGAACCGCGGTCGACTATGTGGGAATCCAGCGACATAGCCATTACGCTAACTGCTGGTTCCCTGCTTATAAAATTTTTGTCATGTGGCTTTTTTGGTAATTACAAGTTTTTCTCCCCATAGCGCTACTAATCATATTTTAAATAACTAAATAATATTCCATTGGGCATATGGTTGAACTACCCTTTACCTTAACCATTGCAACAAAAAGCTATTCCCCATTTTATGCTGTTATTATTATTAATATAAATAATAATGATTTTAGTATAATTTGAAGTTCTTTTAAAAATTATTTAATTTTATTTATTCATTCATTTGTTTTAATTTGACCTGAGAGACATAGAGAGAGGGAGAAAGAAAGAGAGAAAAAGTGAGAAAGCAAGCCACCAGGTTCAGGACTCAAACCATGGTCAGCCAGGTGGGAGTGTCCAGCACTTTACCCACCACACCACCTGCTGGTCCCTAATTTGAAATATTTTTTAAAGTTTGTTTTGTTTTGTTTTTAATTCATAATAGAATGCATGGATGTGTGTGTGAGAAAGAGAAGCCCTCTCCACAGGGCCTGGTCACGCCCCCCCCTTTCTCCAGTCCTCTAGCCTGCCAGGATCCTGGGCGCACATTCTCACACTGGTGTGTTTTCGGGCCAAATAGGCCAGGAACTCAAACCATGTCAGCACATGGCTTCTAGCTCCTCCCTCCAGTACACCAGTGACTGTACCATAGAGGCTGGGTTTACAGCTTTTATTTATTTATTTATTTATTTATTTTTGGCTATAGGGCAGGTGTGCTTACCGGCACAGTCCAGAGAGCAAGAACAAGGGAAAGTGAGGAAGCACCTCCCCTAGAGGGGATGATCATGTCGCAATCTCTTCTCCGTTCTTCTCTTGGGATTGTGGGCATGCACACGCACGTGCTGGTGTGTTTTTTAACTTGCTGGGTCCAGGACTCAAACCACACAGTCAGCAATTTGGTCCAGCTGCCTTAAAGACCTTACTACCTAGCTGGCCCTATAATTTTTTTTTTAAATACAACTTTTTCTTAATTGCCAGAAGGGACCTGTGCTTGCCAAAGAGAAGGAAAGAGAAAGAGACAGAAAAGGGAGAGAGAAAGAGAAAGTACAACCACCTCTGACCCCCTCTGTGGGGTGCAGTCATACTGTAATCCTTTTTCTGCTTTTTCCATTTTCTCAGGACTTTGGGAACACACGCCCAGCTTGTTTTTCAAGTGCCGGGGCCAGGATTCAAACTGTGATCACCTAATGGGATTTGGTTTCTCATGCATAGCATTTGACTACTGCACTTCAGGGCTGGTCCTAGAATAAAACTTTTTTTTTTTTTATTTTTTAGAGATTTTTGCTATAGGGAGGCATACTCTCCAGAGAGACTTAGAGACAGAAAGTGAGAAATCACCCCCCAGTGGGGAAGGCCACACTGCGATCCTTTCTCCTCCATTCTCCTTTCAGTACTCTGGGCACACATGAATACGTACCTGGCGCGTCTCAAGTCTCTGGGTCCAGGACTCAAACTGTGATTGACCATGTGGAAGTCTAGTGCCTTAATCACTATGCCATTTGCTGGCCCCTAGAATAACATTTTAAAAATTTTTTAGCAAGTGCACACATCCTCTGGCAATAAAATAATAATAATAATAAAATCAAAATGGAGAAACTAAAACAATTTCAAAATAACTGACCAATAAAAATAGATCCAGGCGGGGATCAGCAGTTAGCATAATGGCTATGTTGCTGAACTCCCATGTAGCCAACCGCAGTTCAAGTCCCAGACCCGATGGCTTAAACTTACGCTGGGCACGTGTGCGTGCATGCCCAAGATCCTGAGAGGAGAATGGAGGAGAAGGGATTGCGGCGTGGCCACCCCCCCTGGGGTGGGCTATCTGTCTCTATGTCTCGCTTTCTTTCTGTCTCTCTCTATCTTTCTGGGGAGCACATGCAGCCTATAACAGAAACCTCTATAAAAAAATAAATAAAATAGATCCAGGCCTGCAGGTGGTGTAGAGGTTAATGGCTGGGTCCGACATGACTGACTTTACGGTTCAAGTCCTGGACCTGTTGGCTTAAAAATCATGATGGACACATGTGCAGGCTTACCAAAAATCCTGAGAGGAGAAGGGTTGTTATAGTTTGTGCCAAATACAACCTGTATTCATCTCAGTTTTGAGTAGGGCCCTTCTCTGTGACCTTGATCATTGAAATTGCTTTGCATGCAACCATTGACCTGCATAGTACTGGTTCTGCAATAAGTATCTCTGAAGCAGGTTTACCACCAGCCTAGAGGCATTCATAAAGAGAAGTGGGGAAAATGAGTGACTGAAAAGAAAAGCTGGGGACCAGCAGGTGGTATGGTGGTTAAGGTGCTGGACGTTCCGACATGGCCGATCATGGTTCAAGTACTAAACCTGCTGGGTTGCTTTCTCACTTTCCGTCTTCTCTCTCTCTCTCTGGTCAAATTAAAATAAATGAACGAATAAATAAATTAAATAAAATAATTATTTAAGAAAAAGAAAAGAAAAGCTGAAAGCTTAGGTTTAAGAAAGGACACAAAGGTAGAAAGAGAAAGTCAAGTGGAGTCAGAGAAGAAATATCACCAGTAGTTCTGGGAGATACTGCCTGTATTTAAATTCACCCTCAATCAACACAGCTTGGGAGATTGCTGAGCAAAAAGACCCTTCTGAAAAATGAACCCCAGAGCCTAGTTAATGATCCCCTACTGTGTGGAACAGGAAAGGAATTTCTTCTCCTTAAAAGCCAACTGCTCTGTGCAAATGACTATTACTAAAATAAATAGTTACTGCCGGGCCTGCAGGTGGTGTGGTGGTTAAGTGCACTGCACTGGACTCCAACTTGGCCAACAGTGTTCCAAGTCCTAGACCTGGTGGCTTGCTTTCTCACTTTCTCTTTCTCTGTCTCTGTTTCTCTCTGGTCAAATTAAAATAAGAATAATGATGATGAATAAAATTAAATAAATTAATTCTTTAAAAAAATAAGCAATTTTACAGTAGAACTGCAGGTGACCAGAGCCATAATGTTAGTAACTCGTTCATCTGTCCATGCCAAGTAGATCGTGGGGAGGGTGACTGGGGCAGCAATTAAGTGAGTGTGACCAGATTTGTTCTGAATCCTATTTATTAAAGTATTTCAATAAGGGACCAGCAGTTAGCGTAATGGCTATGTCGCTGGACTCCCACGTAGTCGACTGCGGTTCGAGTCCCGGACCCGGTGGCTTGAAGCTCACGCCGGGCACTTGTGCATGCGTGCCCAAGATCCCGAGAGGAGAATGGAATGGAGGAGAAGGGATTGCAGCGTGACCATCCTCCCTGGGGGGTGATTTCTCACTTTCTGTCTCTATGTCTCTCTCTATCTGTCTGGCGAGCACACGCACCCTATAGCGAAAACCTCTCAAAAAAAAAAAAAAAGTATTTCAATAAGAGGAAAACCTACTTTGCCCACGGTGCCCTTCCGCAGTGCACAGTCGGGGATATTGTGCTTCTCAAAACTTTACCTGTTCCATGAATGAAGCATGTGAAACATGAACTGGCTGAGATCGTTTTCAAAGTTGGAAAAGTCATAGATCCAGTGACAAGAAAACTCTATGTGGGAACTACCTACCTGGAGAGTCCAGTCAGTTCGGAAACCACCCACCTAACCAAAACTCTAGAAGAACTCAATAACTCTTCAACACATGAAGGAAGATTGGAAAGAACCAAAGGGAAAGATTGACATGTTCACTTAAATAACTAAAATAAAGAGCCTGTTATAATTTTTCATAAAGAATAAATAGTGTGCTTGCTTTGGCAGCACATATACTAAAATTGGAATGATGCAGAGAAGATTAGCATGGCCCCAGCGTAAGGATGACATGCAAATTCATGAAGTGTTTCATATTTTTTAAAAAATAAATAAAATAAATAAATAGCTATTGTTGAAACTACATCATATTTGAGAGTTTCTTTGGCTTTTGTCATATAATTTTTCTCCCTGGGCTGTCAAAAATTTCCATGTTTGGGACCAGCAGTTAGCATAATGGCTATGTCGCTGGACTCCCATGTAGTCGACCACGGTTCACATTCCGGACCCGGTGGCTTAAAATAACACCGGGCACATGTGTGTACATGCCCAAGATCCCATGAGGAGAATGAAGGAGAAGGCATTGTGGCGTGGCCATCCCCCCTGGGGGGGGGGGGTTGCTTTCTGTCTCTCTGTCTCTCTCTGTCTTTCTGGCGAGTGCATGCACCTTGTAGCAAAAACCTCTCCAAAAAAAAAAGAAAAAAACATTTCCATGTTTAAGAACACAACAGGCTGAGGGAAGCTATGCTCTAAACTTCATCTTCTAGACTCCCAAAATACTCGTGCAAGAAACCATTTTAAATCTGAGGTGTGTCCTGGCATGTTCAGGGAAGCTATGCTCTAAATGCTATCTTCTAGACCCCCGAAATACTCTGACAAGGTAGGGTGACCTCTGTCCTCTCTCTGTCTCTGTGTGTTTCATGCTCTCTCTCTCTCTTTAAATTTTTAATTTTATTAAAAAAAATTTTTTAAACCACTTCTCCTCACCTTGGGCCTTTTCTTTCTCTTGCTAATTTCAGAAACCATTTTAAATCTGTCCTGGTGGTGGGACAGCAGTTAGCGTAATGGCTATGTCGCTGGACTCCCACGTAGTCGACCACGGTTCGTGTCCCAGACCTGGTGACTTAGAACTCATGCCGGGCGCGTGTGCATGCGTGCCCAAGATCCCAAGAGGAGAATGGAGGAGAAGGGATTGCGGCATGACCATCCCCCCTGGGGGGTGATTTCTCGCTTCCTATCTCTATGTCTCTCTCTGTCTGGCGAGCGCATGCACCCTATAGCAAAAACCTCTCCAAAATAAAAAAATGTATCTGTCCTGATGGTCTTCACTTTTTACTTAAAAAAATTTTTTTTGTTCTCTTTTTTGGTTGATTTTGTCTAGTTTTTTTTTTCTTTTTTATTTTCCTTTTGATTTTATTTTTAAACCTTACTTTCCCACTCTGGTCTTCACTCCCCACACACTGAGTGTCTAGATAGGCCTAGGTGTAGAGTAGCGAAGCATTTGAATACTTTTAGAGTCATTGAAATCTTCAATGCTTATTGAAGCTCTTGCTTTAAGGAAGAAACCTCTTTTTATAAATCTGAACTCACAATCTCTTTCTGTGGATACCACTTTGCAAAGCACAGTAGAGGAGATATTTTTTTCACAGAATGACCAGAAACCACTGTAGAGGCAAAAGAAATATGAGAAGCCAAGAAACATCTCTCCCCTAAGGGAAAATAACAATCCCTTCATCATCCACAGAGAGTACAGTAGAACTCGTAGAAATGTTCGATAGAGATTTCAGAATATTCATAGTGACAAAACTAAAAACAAGATGCAAGAACTGAGAGACAGTAAACTCCAGAAGATGCAGGAGAAAAGAGAGAGCGAGTTCCAGGATATGAGGAAGTTCTTGTACAATGTGAAAGAGGAAACACACACCATAAAAAAGAATCAAATGGAACTGTTAGAAATGAAGGCTGCAATACAGGAAATCAAAACCTGCCTCAAAGGACCAACAGTTAGCGTAATGGCTATGTTGTTGGACTCCCACATAGTCGACCACGGTTCGAGTCCTGGACCTGGTGGCTTAAAACTCACGCCCGGCGCGTGTGCATGCGTGCCCAAAATCCTGAGAGGAGAATGAAAGAGAAAGGATTGCGCATGGCCATCCCCCCTGGGGGGTGATTTCTCGCTTTCTGTCTGTTTCTGTCTGTCTTGCGAATGCACATGCCCTATTGCAAAAACCTCTCAAAAAAAAAAAAAAAATGGGAACCAGCAGTTAGCATAATGGCTATGTCGCTGGACTCCCACGTAGTCAACCATGGTTCACGTCCTGGACCTGGTGGCTTAAAACTTACGCCGGGCGCGTGTACATGTGTGCCCAAGATCCCGAGAGGAGAATGGAGGAGAAAGGATTGCGTGACCACCCCCTTTGGGGGGTGATTTTTCGCTTTCTGTCTCTATGTCTGTCTCTGTCTGTTTGGCAAGCGCACGCGCCCTATAGCAAAAACCTCTCAAAAAACAAACAAACCAAAAAAAAAACCTGCCTCAAAAGTTTCAAAAGCAGATTAGTCCATGCAGAAGATCGAATCTTGGGTATTGAAGGCACAACCTCCGACCTAGAAAAAAAACAACTAAAAAAATGGAGAAAATAACCCAAACAAATAAGAATACTATACAAGAAATACTAGATATCATTAAGTGCCTAAACATCCGGATAATCAATATCCCAGAAGGTGAAGAAACTAATAAATAAGGGCATTGATAATCTATTTCATAAATCCTGGAAGAAAACTTTTCAAATCTAGAAAGGCATTCAAGTATCCAGACCTAAGAAATACAAAGGACCCCTAATTGTATCAACCCAAGAAGATCTCCAAGGCACATCAGACACATCATAGCCAGATTGGCAAAATCCACAAAGACAAGATACTAAAATTAGCAAGAGCGAAATGTCAGGTTACTTATAAAGGTTGTCCCATCAGGCTAATATCAGACCTTTCATCAGAAACAATGTGAGCAAGGAAAGAATGGGAAAATATATTCAAAGTGTTAAGTGGAAAACAGTTTCAATCAAGAAAACAATACCTGGCAAGATTATCCTTTGTATGGAAAGAAAGGATTAAAACATTCTCAGATAAACAAGACCTGAAAGAATTTTCCAGTACCAGACCCACTCTTCAAGAATTTCTGAAGGGAGTGCTCTACCAGAAAAACTAAAGACACACATACAGAAATAAGAGAACAAAAAGTAACCAAGAAAATGACCATAAAATTGTTCAAGATTTGGAATAATGAAAATAACGGTGCTAAGCAATGCAATGAAATCAGATTTTTTATTAAATTGTTGTTTATTTTCCATATCAACCTTTTTTTCACTTTGCACAGAAGTCTGTGGAAGACTAGCTTAAGAGGACTCAGTGGTTATTCCTGCCCATTCAGTGGCCTGAGCAGTGGGGGCTGCAGACCAGCGTTCAGTGGCAGGCTGAGCACTTCTGTTTTCAGTAGGGAACTGCTGGATGGGCACAAAGGGCACCTGCACGCCTTCAGACCAGTCTGTGACTTCAGGCTGAGCAGCAGTGAACTCAGGAGCTGGAGTAGTCCATTCATCCTGGAATTCCTCCTTGGTCACAGCATTTTGGCAGTAGCCTGTTCTTTTTCTGTCTCTTGGGGAATCTCTGTAGAAGTAGGGATCAGTCATGACCTCCCATGAGTTTTTACAGGAGATGGTGCCACGCATGTGCAGAACTTCCCTGGCCAGCATCCACCACATTGGACCCATTGAATGAGCTTCCTTGTTGTTGCATGGGATGGCGATGTCCACACAGTGCAGAGGAGAACCTGTGTTGCACAGAGCAATGGTAGGCAGGTTAACACAAGATACCTCTTTGAGAGGCTAGTGGTCGGCCCTGGGATCAGGAAGCACCAGAAGATGCAGCTCCTGGAAGGCTGCCTGGATCTGGTTAGTGAAGGCCCCAGGAGTGGATCCAATAGCAGCAGAAACTTCAGTTCGGCCTGCTGCCCAGTATTCCTAGAAGATACAATGCTAATGTCAGCAGGATTTTCAGTGGTAACAATGGCAGGAGCTGCCAGCAGAAGCTTCTCCCAGGTCCTCTTCAGATTTATGATGTAGCTGCTGTCATTTTTCCTTTTGCAGATATACTGTTCCATAAGAAAGTCAAGGTTGGTGCCACCAAAGTGGGTTCTTGCAGTAAGACATTTGAGGACATCCTCCTCCTTCATTTGCAGGACATCGAAGGCTCCAAGAAACTTGTGACTTTCCCTTTAAGTTATGACAGGAATTCAGAACCATGATGTATGGCCCCTGGTGTGGGTAGCACAGAAAGGTGAAATAAAAACTTTTTTGGGACCAGCAGTTAGCGTAATGGCTATGTTGCTGGACTCCCATGTAGTCGACCGCGGTTTGAGTCCCGGACCTGGTGGCTTAAACTCATGCTGGGCGTGTGTGCGTGCGTGCCCAAGATCCCGAGAGGAGAATGGAGGAGAAGGGATTGTGGCGTGGCCATCCCCCCTGGGGGGTGATTTCTCACTTTCTGTCTCTCTGTCTCTGTCTGTCTGGCAAGCGCACGTGCCCTATAGCAAAAACCTTTCCAAAAAAAAAAAAAAAAGACAAACTTCTTTTTTGGTTGTTGCTATAATGAGCATGCACTTGCTGGAGAGAGACAGAGAACGAAAAACTGAGAAGTCATCCCCCCCAGAGAGGTTGGTCATGCTATAATCCCTTCTCCTCCATTCTCCTCTCAGGATTTTGGGTACGCCTGCACACACACACACACACACTCCTGGCATAATTTTTGAGCCAACTGAGTCTGGGATTCATACTATGGTTGGTCATGTGGGAATCCAGCATCTTAACTATCATGCCACCTGCTGGGCCCCAAAGAAAACCTTTTTATATTATTTGTGGGGATACCCTCTTAGGTGAACAATTTTTATCAAAATCCTTCAAAATATACATACCAGGGACCAGCAGGTGGCATGGTGGTTAAGGCACTGGACATGCCCACGGTTCGAGTCTTGGACCTGGTGGCTTGCTTTCTCACTTTCTCTCTCTCTCTCTCTCTCTCTCTGCGTCTCTCTCTGGTCAAATAAAATGAATGAATAAATAAAATTAAAATAGATAATTCTTTAAAGAAAAATATGTACATACCATTTGATTTAATATTCTTCCATTAGTATTTTTTAAAATAATCATTTTACTTAATTTTATGTATTTGTTTATTTTTATTTGACCAGAGAGGAACAGGGAGAGGGAGGGAAATTGAGAAAGCAAGCCACCAGGTTCTGAACTCGAACCATGGCCAGCCACATGAGAGTCCAGCATCCTTAACCACCACGCCACCTACAGCCCCTTTCCATTGGTATTTATTCTAATGAAAAATTATCAGCATGAACAGAGGTGTAAAAAAATGTTCATAGTAGGTTTTTATATAATATTCAAAAATTGAAACAACCAATATTAAGAGGATTATTAAACATAATATATATGTGCAGATATACATACATAACATATATGTATTGTATATAGTCTCAGGATACAATATTAAATTACTGTCAAAGTCATGTTTTGGTCATAAAATGTTAAAAGTAGAAAAAGCACGTTAAAGGGTCAGCAAGTGGCATAGTGGTTAAGGCTCTGAACACCCACAAGGTCGACAGCGGTTTGAGTCTCAGACTTGGTGGCTTGAAACTCACTCCTGGTGCACGTGTATGTGTGCCCCAAACTCCAAAAAGATAGTAGAGGAGAAGGGATTGTGGTGTGGCCCCTTCCCCTGGTGGGTATTTCTCATTTTCCCTCTCTGTCTCTCTCTACCGAGTACACATATCTTAGGGCAGAAACCGAAAAAAAAGAAAATCACATTAAAAATAGTAGGTAAAGGGCGAGCAGGTTGTATGGAAGTTAAGGCATGTATGTGGATCCCACATGGCTCACTGCGGGGTTTGAGTACCAGGCTTGGCAACTTAACAAACGTATCAGGTAGGACCAATAGGTGGCATAATGGTTACATTGCTGGATTCCTACTCAGTTGACCACAGTTTGAGTACTGGACCTGGTGGCTTAAAACTCACACCTGGTGCATGTGTATGCATGCCCAGAATCCTGAGAGGAGAATAGAGGAGAAGGGATTGTGGCATGGCCATCTCCCCTGGAGGTAGCTTTCTGTTTCTCTGTCTCTCCAGCAAGCACACACATCCTAAAACAAAAATCGCTCTGAAGAAAAAAAGAAAAATGCCAGGCAGTGTTTTATTTATGCCAAAAATCTCAAGAGGAAAATGGAGAAAGGATTGCAGCATGTCCATCCCCTCAAAGGGTAATTTCTCACTTTCCTTTTCTATTATCTCCTTGTTTCTGGCAAGCACTCACCCTATAGCAAAATTAAAAAACAAACAAACAAAAAACAGAAAACAAAACCACACAGATTGTGGAGCTAGACTTTCTGGGGTTGATTCTCAGCTCTATCACTATTCCAGCAAATTACTTATTTCTGAGTTTCCTCAGCTTTAAAATGGGGTTGGGAGGAGGCAGGTAATAATAGTCTCTACTTAATCAGGATGCTTTGAGAAGATTAAATGAGATCACATTCAAAGCAGTTAGAACAATACCTGGCTAGTTAAGGGCATTGCTTTTAAGTATAGCTGGTCTCATTTTAGCTGTCTGCTGTTGCTATCATAGCTCTTTCTTCTCTTTCTTCCTGAAGGCTGCTTCTTCCCCTTTTCCTTCCTCTTCCTGTTGCCATAAATTCTCCCACTCCTGTTCCTCCTCTTAAGTGTCTATTCTTTTCTCATTTCCTGTAACAGCCACTGCAGACACAACAGCCATAAAGAGTCTCATCCCCTCCCAAACTGATTGCCACACCCTGGGCCACCATTTTCAACTAGCTGAGCTCTGGCTACCAATCAAATTGCCTCGTTAGCTGGTGAAACACCGTGATGAGTGATGACGGCACAATGCCTCAGCAGTCCCAGAAATGACCTGCCCCAAGGGAGTGGGAGGCTTGTCCCAGAGGTGCTGCATGACACCACCATGGGGACTGAGGCATTATTATACTTTGCTGACAGTTTTTATTTGATTTTTGAGGACTTGACTCCATCCTCCAACCTTAGAACAAAATCATTGACAATACGGAGGGGAAAAGGAACAGGGTAGGATCGGGAAGGCCTAGAGAAGGGACGCTATACATATTTATTAAATAATGAAAGGCAACCACAAGGAAGATGTTTGTGTGCTCTATTGCTAACCAAACGACTCCAAACTCAGTGGTACGAATGGCAACAGTTGCACTATTATTATCTTTTGTGGGTCTTAGGATTGCCTGAGTTCAGATAGGAGATTGTCACTTGGGTTGTCTCATGCAGTTGAAGCTGAGTGGTGACTAAGACTACCGTCATCTCCAAGATTTCTTCCCTAGTGTTTGATGACTAGTGCAGTTGACACTGGTTTCAGCTAGGATTTCAGCGGGTGTTGTGGCCAGAAACCCACACACATGGCTCTTCTTGTATCTTGGTGTCACTTCTGGACCAGCAAGTATGAATCAGAGTCCAAGATACCTGGCTGCAATTTAACCTCTCTGTGAGGTAAGGCGGGTTCTTGATGCCTAAATTAAATGGCAAGCGACATGGAGAAACATGCATTCCTGAATGAATTGGTTTATCGCAGAACACACACACACAGCCATGTGCATATGTGCAGAGAACAGGCAGACAGTCACACAGCAAATGACAAGTCAAAGGAGAGAAAGAAGAGGAGGGCCCTTGAGCACATTCATGCTAACAACAAACTAAACTCTGGGTGTCCATAGAATGAATCTTCCATTTGGCCTGGGAGATGTCCTGACTATCCCCTCAAGCAGATACTCGAGTCATCAACAATGATGATCAGGGACGTTTCTAATCTGACAGTGCTTCCAACTGTTCTGCTGAATGGATGTTCTCCAAGAGTGGAGTCACAGTGAGATGTTTCAGATAGTACCTCAGAGACTGCTATTATTTATAGCCACAAAAGACGTGTTATCTCAGTTTCCAGATGTCGCTTGGGAAGGGAAAGTTCCCAGAGCCCACCAGCTCATTCACATGTTGACAAGGTGGCTATCAGCTTGTTTGACTCAGTTACAGCAGTGTGACACAGCAAAATTCATGCACTCAAAATGAAACTATCAAAGCATTCAATGAAGTTACTACTGCCAAGGCATAAGTATAGGCATAATTATATAAACTATAAGATTAAACGGGAATCATAACATGTTACGATACACATCATAACTCCTGGGCTTCCTCACAGCTAGGTGGCTGAATTCCAAAGGTGAATGTCCCTAGAGAGAACAGGCAAGAAGCTGTGTTACCTTTTTTGTCCCAGTCTTAAAAGTCATACGTGATCATTTCTACTATACTCAGATCCACGGACATGAATCGCCAAGGCCAGCCCATAACACAGGGAAGTGGGATTAGAATCCAGCTCTTCATTGGCTGCTCTCCACATTCATGGAAGAGTATCAGAGAGTTTGCCTTGAAGATGTAATTTAAAACCGCCATAGTTGGGAACCAGCAGTTAGCGTAATGGCTATGTCGCTGGACTCCCACATAGTCGACTGCAGTTCGCGTCCTGGACCCGGTGGCTTAAAACTCACGCCGGGCACGTGTGTGTGCATGCCCAAGATCCCGAGAGGAGAATGGAGGAGAAGGTATTGCGATGTGACCATCCCCCCTGGGGGGGGGGGTGATTTCTTGCTTTCTGTCTCTATGTCTCTCTCTCTCTGTCTGGCAAGCGCACGCGCCCTATAGCGAAAACCTCTCCAAAAAAAAAAAAACTGCCACAGTTGAGCCAGTTCATGGGCCTGCTGGTTAAGGCAGTCAGATACTACATGGTCAACTACATGGTTCTAATCTCAGATCTGGCGGCTTGAGAAACACACCAGGCAAGTGTGCATGCATGCCCAAAATCCCAAAAGGAGGGAGAAGTGGAGGAGAAGAATTTGGGATGTGACCATTCCATATGGGGGGGGGGGTGCGTCCTCCTCTCATACTCTGTTTCTCTATTTCTGGCAAGTGCACACACCCTCTAGCAAAATTAATAATAATAATATAATAAAGCAACCATAGACTTCTAGATTCTGGAATACTAAGGTGTGGCAGTAATGCCTGTGACTCTAATTACCTGGGGAGCTGAAGAACTGCAACAGAAGCAACTCTAGTTTTTTTTTTTTTGGAGGGGTTTTTGCTATAGGGCACGTGCGCTCGCCAGACAGACAGAGAGAGACAGAGAGACAGAAAGCGAGAAATCACCCCCCAGGGGGGATGGCCACGCCACAATCCCTTCTCCTCCATTCTCCTCTTGGGATCTTGGGCACACGCACATGCGCCCGGCGTGAGTTTTAAGCCACCGGGTCTGGAACGCGAACCGCGGTCGACTACGTGGGAGTCCAGCGACATAGCCATTACGCTAACTGCTGGTTCCCCAACTGTATTTAAAAATAAAAACAAAAAACTGTTAAACTACTACTAGGGGTCAGCAGATGGTATAGCAGTTCCATTGCAGACTCCCACATGGCCAACTGCAGTTAGAGTCCTGGACCTGGTGGCTCGAAAGAATCGTGATGGACATATGTGCGTGTGTGCCCAAGATCCCAGGATGAAAATAGAGGAGAAGGGATCATGGTGTGGCCATCTCCCTGGGGTGAAGGGGGTGATTTCTCACTTTTCCCCTTACTGTCTCTGTCTCTCTCTCTCTGGTGAATGCATGTGCCCTAAGACAAAACCCACTTTTAAAAAAGTACTTTCCAATGATATAAATCTATATAAAGCTGAAGTTTCTTTATATACTTCAACAAAACAACATATCACAACAGAATGAATATAAAAGATGGAAATCTAGTTGTTTTTAATTAAAGCAGACGTTAAAGAAATTAAAAAAAAAGATTTTTGCTACAGGGCACGCATGCTTGCCAGTGAGACAGAGAAAGACAGAGAGACAAAAACTGAAAAATCACCACACCGCAATCCCTTCTCCTCCATTCTCCTCTTGGATTTTGGGTAAGCACACACACGTGCTTGGAGTGAGTTTTAAGACGCCAGGTCTGGGACTCGAACCTCGGTTGACTACATGGGAATCCAGCAACATAACCATTACACCATCTGCTGGTCTCAATTAAAGAAATTTTTAAAAACATGAAATACTACTTTTCTCACTAATACATTTTTGTTGAAAAACAAAAACCAATTAAGAAAAAAATTAAGAAAAAATTCTAAGTATTTATTAAAAGTAATAAAATAAGTAGCATATTTTTATGAAAAAATATTTTATTGCCAGAAGGCACATGCATTTACCACAGAAAGAGACAGTAACATAAAATAAAATT
>NW_006159844.1:9456288-9486441 GCF_000334495.1 Tupaia belangeri chinensis | reverse complement strand
CTGCAGTTCAAGTCCCAGACCTCGTGGCTTGCTTTCTCACTTCCCTTCTCTCTCTCTCTGTGTCTCTCTCTAATTGAATTAAAATAAATAAATAAATAAATAAAATAAGTAAATAAAAGAGACAGACAGAGAGAATGCCCTTGTGCCCATGAGATGTGGTCACACTATAATCCTTTTCTCTTCATTTCCCTATCCCATCAGGATTCTGGACACACATGCACATGTGCCCAGAATGTTTTTCCAAGCATCAGGGCTGGGATTCACATGCAGCTGGCCATGTGAGACACAGCTTCTGATACCCTGAGTGTAACCACTGTATTATGGGACTGGCCCTACTTTAAATTTCTAACCTGGTAAATACTGGTAGATATAATCCATTTAAACTACAGTGCTTTGGGGTCTTTAATAACAGTATAAAAAGGTTCTGAGGTGGGACCAGCAGTTAGCGTAATGGCTATGTCGCTGGACTCCCATGTAGTCAACTGTGGTTCAAGTCTCGGACCCGGTGGCTTAAACTCAAGTCGGGTGCGTGTGTGTGCGTGCTCAAGATCCTGAGAGGAGAATGGAGGAGAAGGGATTGCGGCGTGGCCAACCCTCCTGGAGGGGGATTTTTCACTTTCTGTCTCTCTGTCTCTGTCTTCCTGGCGAGCGCATGCACCCTATAGCAAAAACCGCTCCAAAAAAAGGTTCTGAAATGCAAAAGTTTGAGAACCTTTACTAAATCTGCTACTCCCTTTCACATTCTCCAAGTTCTCTGAAAGACTTAAGGTAAGCAAAAGCCAGAGAAACTTATAGGTCATTTTATTTTCTGCCTTGATAATTACTAGTTCTGAGAAAGCAAACTAGCTGCCTGATTAGAATAAGAGAAAGGAAAGAGGAAAAAGAGAGGGAAAAAGTTAACATCTTAAAAAATTGAGACCAGCAGTTGACGTAATGGCTATGTCGCTGGACTCCCATGTAGTCCACCACGGTTCGATCCTGGACCCGATGGTTTAACTCAAGCTGGGCGCATGTGCGTGCATGCCCAAGATCCCAAGGGGAGAATGGAGGAGAAGGGATTGTGGCCTGGCCATCCCCCATGGGGGGTGATTTCTCACTTTCTGTCTCTCTGTCTCTTGTCTTTCTCGCGAGTGCACGTGCCCTATAGCAAAAACCTCTCAAAAAAAAAAAAAATTATCCAGCACACATATGAAAACAAGTTGTGTAGTGTCTGCTCCAGCTAATACTCAATAATGGCCGATATTATCATCTTCTTCATTTTTATCATTATTATTATTTCAGTTTGTTTTCCATGGTACATATATGCCACATTTTTTAAAAGTATTTTTTTGCCATACAGTGTGTGCACTCACCGGAGAGGGACAGAGAGAGACAAGAGAGGAAAAGTGAGAAATCATCCCCCCCCAGGGGGGGGGCAAGGGCCAGTCCCCCCCCCAGGGGGGGGCATGCCCATGCCACAATCCCTTCTCTCCATTCTCCTGGAATTTTGGGCATGAGTATACACATCTGGCATGATTTTCAAGCCGCTATGTCCAAGATTCAGACAGCATCTAGCCATGTGGGAGTCCAGAGCCTTAACCTTGCCACCTGTAGGCCCCAACTTTCACATTTGTTTATGATTCAAAATACTGTCACCTTCCCAAACAGAGTGAGACCCTATGATGCTTGTAAATAGATCACACTAGCAGAAATGTTTCCTCTTTTAGCCCTGGGAAGAGTTCAGGCTTTGAAGTTGTTGTTTCTCTGAGAGTCTTAAATCTGGGGATATTCTTAAGCAGAAAGGTTGAACTAGAATAATAAGTGAAAGCCAGAAAGTAGTGAAGGGGTTCAGAATACACCACTCCAAAATTTGGCACTTTTGTTTTTTAGGCTTGTTTATTTATTTACTTATTTAATTGTCAGAGGGCCTATGTGCTTGGGGCTGGGATTTGAAATGCATGGCCAGCCATCTGGGATCCACTTTGTCCAATCGCTACGTTATGGAGCTAGTCCAGGAATTCTTATAATTTTTTTTAATTGCCAGAGGGCATGTGCTAGAGAGAGAGCAGAGATGCTCGGGAAAGTGTGATCACACTGCAATCCTTTTTATTTCATTTCTCCATCCTGTTGAGATTTGGGGCATGTAAGAACATACCAACATGCTTTTCAAGCTGTGAGGGACCAGGATTCAAATCCCAATGGCTCATGTGGGATCAGGCTCGTTATGAACCACACTTAACTGCTGTGCAAAGAATAGTGTGTACTGGGGCCGACAGGTGGTGTAGTGGTGAAGGCACTGGACTCCCACATGGTCAGCCACAGTTTGAGTCCCGAACCTGGAGGCTTGCTTTCTCATTTTCTTTCCCTCTCTCTTTCTGGGGAGCACATATCGCCTATAACAAATTACATAATAATAAATAAAATTAAATAATTCTTAAAAAAAATAAATAGTGGGAGGCAAGCAGATGGCGTAGTGGTTATATCACTGGACTCCCACATGGCTTACCATGATTCTAGTCCTAGACCCTGTGGCTTGAAACTCACGCTGGGTGTATGTTCACCCAAAATCCCAGAGGAGAGTGGAGGAGAAGGGACTTCAGCTTGGCTAATCCCCCTGGGAGTGTGTGTATATGTATATGTGTATACACACATATATATATGTGTGTGTGTGTGTGTGTGTATGTTAATAAATTAATAAAATTAAGCACTACCAAGTCAAAAACAAGAGAGAAAAAATGTTGCAGAACAGAAATATGACCCTTATAACATAAGAACTAGAACACACACAATTCTCTACAGGAAAAAAGGGTTTTCCAGACTCACTATTTTCCTGAACTATCGAGTTAGTTTATTGTCTATTGTTGTTACATTCATTTTTCAGAATAGTATATATAACAAGGTGATAAAAAAGTTGTCCTTTGAGGAAAAAAAATTCTAAATTTCGTTATCTGAAATCCAACAGATTTGGGGGATGTTGTGTCCTAAAGCTAGTCAGGCGACCAGAGAGAGAGAGACCTGTCAGGGCAACTTCCTCCTCCTGGTTCTTCAGCATGTTGGAAAGGCTCAGCCCCTCGTGTGGACTTAGAACAGGATATCCTGACTTAAATAGTAAAGGCAGCAACAGGAGACCTCCGGATAAGGGTCTCAATTACTTTTCCTGTTACCCAAGTTAACAATTCTGTTCAAAAACAATAGCCAAGTTGGGATCCCCTGATATCTTCAAAAGATGGATCCAAAAGAGCTCGTCTGATGGGTGAACAATGGTCTGGTGCCAGCTTTTGGCTTAGAACATTCGGGCCTGGCTCATTACCATGGTTCAGTGGACTCCATAGACAGGTATGTGACTTTTCTTCTTTAAAGTTTATTTTAGGTCAGTCCCATAGCCTGGTGGTTAAGGGAGCTGTGTCCCACAAGACTAATATGTGGTTCAAATACTGGCCCTAGCAGCAGGGCATGTGTGCATGCATGCCTGAAATCTGGACGGAACAGAGAAACGGAGAAGGGATTGTAGCGCAACCCACTCCATTGGGGAAGGTTCTTTCTTCCTCTGTTTCTCTGTCTGTTTTTGGTGAGTGCACACGTCTTCAGGGGTGGGGGAGAAAGTGATTTCTTTCATGACAGAGCGCATGAGCAAGAGCAAGACAGACAGAGAAGCACCCCAACTGGGTCGCATCACACCACAATCCCCTGCCCCAGCCCTCCAACCAGACAAGGTCTTCGGTGTGTGTGTGTCCAGCATATTTCAGGCTGACTTGGGATCTGAACCCATGGCCCCTCATGAGGCTTCCACCACCGGAGATCAGTATACTACTGCCTGCGTCACTGAAGCTAGGCCGGCTGTGGGCTTCTGTACATCCCATTGTGTGGCTTGCCCAGCAGCCTCAAGGACCCGAGGTGGGCCCAGAGCTAGCAGGCCCTGCTGAGCTTTCCTCTCTCCTGCAGACTGCCCACAGTGAGTCGTTCATCTGTGCTCCCTGGCTTACTGGACGCCAGCCCCTACTTTCTTCAAACATGAGCCTGGCTCCAAGCTTGTGTTTCTTGGCAGTTGGGGGACAGAGCATGTGTCTCTTCTTCTGACGGTATCACTTAAATCAACAGGGTGCCCAGGGACCAGGGAGCACACTTACATAATGCAAATAATTGTTATATTATATAAATAACCAACGATACAAACACCAGTCCAGGACAGAAGAAACTGATGCTTCAGAAATAAGAAGATATATTTAAAGGGACTCAATAAAGTGGAAAAGCTTCCCCAACAGGCCCCAGTCCTTTCAATTCTCTCAGTCTCTCAGTGGCTGTCTCAAAGACAGGCAGGTAATTAGAAGATGCTAGAGTCACCTGGAACCTAACTGCCCTCCTTTCTCCCAAAACCAGAAATCCAGAAGGATCTTTTTTGGTTACCCCCATGGGAAGGCCTGGAAAACATATAAACATCCAGACTAAAGATTGAGGTCTGGGGTCGGCAGATGGCGTGGTGGTTAAGGGTGCTGGACTCCCACATGGCCGACAGTGATTGGAGTCCCGGACTTGGTGGCTTACTTTCTCACTTTATCTCTCTCTCTCTCTCTCTTACTCTGTTGTTCTCTGGTCAAATTAAAATAAATAGATTAATAAAGTTAAATAAAATAATTCATTTTAAAAAAGATTGAAGTTCGTATATGGTGGTTTTTGCCATTCTTCAAAATCAGTTATTTTTCTTATTTATTTAGAATAAATGCCCACAAGTAAGTTATTATACCCAAAGGTAGAAGTCCTAATTTTAAACTTGTGGTCAATAAATACAACAATGCATGGATACAGAGAACAGAGAAAATAAACTGGTCATTATAATACTCAAAATATGAGCTGGCTCCGGGAGCCAGCAGTTAGCGTAATGGCTATGTCGCTGGACTCCCACGTAGTCGACCGCGGTTCACGTCCCGGACCCGGTGGCTTAAAACTCACGCTGGGCGCGTGTGCGTGCGTGCCCAAGATCCCAAGAGGAGAATGGAGGAGAAGGGATTGCGGCGTGACCATCCCCCCTGGGGGGTGATTTCTTGCTTTCTGTCTTTCTGTCTCTCTCTGTCTGTCTGGTGAGCGCACGCGCCCTATAGTGAAAAACCTCTCCAAAAAAAAAAAATTAAATAAATATGAGCTGGCTCCATGGTGCAGCAGCAACATGCTCCACAAGGGAGGCTGACTCGCACTTGACAACGGTAGTTTGAATTCCCACTGAGTTTGCTTGAAACACATTAGCACACACATAAGTCCCCAAGATCCAACGGGCTGGAGGACAGGAGAAGGAGATTATGGTGTGACTGTGGAAGGTAATCCTTTCTCTCCCTCTCTCAAGCTCATGTGCACATGCTCATGCTCTATTATGAATAAAGGAAAAAATATTGAAAAAAGAAAAACTAAGAGCTAGCCAGGTGGCATGGTTGTTGGGGTGGCTGGATCCCACATGGTCCAATGCACAGTTAAAGTCTTGGACCTAGCAACTTAGAAAATACACTGTGGGCGGGGCCGGCCAGTGGCGTGTGTGTGTGTGTGTGTGTATATATGTGTGTGTGTGTGTGTGTGTGTGTGTATATATGTGTGTGTGTGTTTTAATTCAAACATTGTTTTTGAAGTTTTTATCTCAAGAGTCTGCACTCACTGGAGAGAGAGACAGAGACAGTGAGAGTGAAAATGATAAATCACCCCCTAGAAAGGATGGTCATGCCACAATCCCTTCTCCTCTGTTCTCTTCCCAGGATCTTGGCCATGCATGCACATGTGTCCAGCATGAGTTTAAGTGACCGGGTCTGGGACTCGAACCGCGGTCAACTACATGGGAGTCTAGTGACATAGCCATTACGCTAACTGCTGGCCCAGGCCCTAATGTATTTTTAATTTTTTTTAATTTAAAACATTTTTTTCAGAGGATGTGCACACTTGAGGAAGAGACAGAGAGAGAAAGTGAGAAAACACCCTCCCCCCACCATGGGGAACAGTCATGCCATAATCCTTCTCCTCCATTTCTTCCTCCTTTCAAGATATTGGACATACATGTACATATGCCTAGTGTGTTTTTCTCTTCTCTTTTTATTTTTTAACAGATTTTTGCTATAGAGTACACTTGCTTGCTGGAGAGACAAAGAGAGATAGAAAGACAGAAAGTGAAAAATCACCCCCCGCCAGGAGGGATGACCATGCCACAATTCCTTCTCTGGCATTGTCCTCTAGGGATTTTGAGCACACACGCCGCACATGCACCCAGTGTGAGTTTTAAGCCACTGGCTCCAGTACTCGAATCGTGGTCCACTACGTGGGAGTTCAGTGACCTAACCATTACATTTGCTGGTCTCTGCTCATTGTGTTTTTCAAGCCACCAGGTCTGGGATTTAAACTATATGGTAAGTTATGTGAGACCCAGCTGCCTTAATCTAAACCATACCATGGGCTTGCCTTGTTTTTTATTTTAAAAAATTTCTTTTTCTTTTTAAGTGGGGTCTTAGGATGATTATCAAATAATGTTATTCCCCAATCCTCAACTACGTTTTATGTTGTTGTAATAAGAATAGTAGAAAAATTCAGACTTTGTCATATTTTTATTTCTTTTACTTTGCTATAGGGCACATATACTTGCTAGATAGAGTGAGAGAGATCATTCCTCAGGAGAGAAGGCCACACTACACTCCCCCATTTTCCTCTCAGGATTTTGGGCATGTACACACATGCACCAGTGTGTTTTTCAAACTACCAGGAGCAAGACTCAAAGGGTGCAGTCAGCCATGTGGGATCCAGCCACCTTAATTTCCACACCACCTGCTAGGTCCTTATTTAAAATTTTTCAAAAAATTCTCCCAGAAGGGGGACCAGCAGTTGGCATAATGGTTATGTCACTGGACTCCCATGTAGGCAACCGCGGTTCAAGTCCCGGACCCAGTCACTTAAACTCATGCCAGGCGCATGTGTGTGCGTGCCCAAGATCACGAGAGGAGAATGGAGGAGAACGGATTGCGGCATGGCCATCCCCCCCTCCCCCGGGTGATTTCTTGCTTTCTGTCTCTCTGTCTCTGTCTCTCTGTGTCTTTTGGGCGAGCACACGTGCCCTATAGCAAAAACCTTTTTTTAAAAAAATTATTATTTATTTTATTTTTTATTTATTCATTCGTTGATTTTTTAATTTGACCAGAGAGAGACAGAGGGTGAGAGTGAGAGAGAGAGGACGTGAGAAAGCAAGCCACCAGGTTCAGGACTTGAACCCTGGTTGGCCATGTGGGAGTGTCCAGCGCCTTAACCACCATGCCACCCGCTGGTCCCTAGCAAAAACCTTTCAAAAAAAAAAAAAATTCTACCAGAAGTAACAGCACTCACCAGAAAGAGACAAGACAGAGGGAGAACATACTTTTGAGAAAGTTTTTTGTTTTGTTTTTGCTGTAAGGCATGTCTACTCACTGGAGAGATAGAGAGACAGAAAGCAAGAAATCACCATGCTTCAATCTCTTCTTCTCCATTCTCTTCTAGGGATTTTGGACATACATGCACTTGTGCTTGGTGTGAGTTTCAGGCTGCTGGATCCAGAACTCAAACCACTTTCAACAATGTGGGAGTTCAGCAACATAACCATTACACCATCTGCTGGCCTCAAAAACATAGCCTTTAATGGGGTGTGGTCACGTTGCAATCTCTTCTCCATTTCTCCATCTTGTTGGAACTTTGGGCACACATGCATATATGGTTGGCAAGAACAATTCTTTTTTATTTAAAGAATTATTTAACCAGGGGAACCAGCAGTTAGCGTAATGGCTATGTCGCTGGACTCCCATGTAGTCAACCGCGGTTCGCGTCCCGGACCCGGTGGCTTAAAACTCATGCCGGGCGCGTGTGCGTGCCTGCCCAAGATCCCGAGAGGAGAATGGAGAAGGGATTGCGGCGTGACCATCCCCCTGGGGGGGGTGATTTCTCGCTTTCTGTCTCTATGTCTCTCTCAGTCTGTCTGGCGAGTGCACGCGCCCTATAGCAAAAACCTCTCCAAAAATAAAAAAAAAGAAAAGAAAAAAAAAAGAATTATTTAACTTTATTTATGCATTCATTTATTTTTAATTTGACCAGAAAGACACGGGGTGGGGGGCGGGGAGTGAGAAAGCAAGCCACCAGGTCTGGGACTTGAACTGTGGTCAGCTGTATGAGAGTGGCCAGCGCCCTAACTACCACCTGCTGATCCCAAGAAGAATTTCTTTCTGGGGCTGGCAAGTGCCATGGTGGTTAAGAGTGCTGGACTCCCACATGGATGACCATAGTTCGAGTCCTGGACCTGACAGCTTGCTTTCTCACTCCCCGCCCCCCACCCCGTGTCTTTCTGGTCAAATTAAAATAAGTAAATAAATAAAGTTAAATGAAATAATTCTTTAAAAAAAATAAGAATTCTTTTTTAAAAATGTATTTCTTCCGAGGCTGGCAGGTGGCATGGTGGTTATGGTGGCTGGACTCCCATGTGGCTAACTGTGGTTTGGGTTCCAGACCTGGCAGCTTGATTTCTCACTTTCCTTCTCTCTCTCTCCTTCTGTGGTCAACTTCAATAAAAATTTAAAAAATAATAATAAAATAAAATAATGACAATGAATACAATAATTCTTTAAAAACAATGCATTCCTTCCATCAGTGAAAGAGACATACAGAGAGACAACACCCCCCAGCACAGTCTTGATGCCATGATCCACCCCCAGCCTTAGCCAGCTCCAGGTCATGGGCACAAACCCACCTGGCATATTAAAGGGGGTCTCTGGATTTAAACTGGGAGCCTTCCAATGTGAGATTGCCTTACACAATGTTGCATTTACCGCTGTGCCACCATCTGTCCCTGAGCCCAGAACACCTGGTGCAAATGTCATTTGTCTAGTCAGGATAAACTACTCTTCCCTTATCCCCAGTCATGTAGCCATGAATCTAGTTTATTTATTTTCTCTTTACAAAATGGTGCTTTAGATTTACATTAGAGTTATGAGGGGAACAAAGTAGGAGGTATTAATACAAATTAACCTCAGAGGGGCCGGCAGGTGGTGTGGTGGTTAAAGGCGCTGGACTCCCACATGGCCAACCACAATTCAAGTCCTGGACATGGTGGCTTACCTGCTCTCTCTCTCTGTCTGATCAAACTGGAAATTAATAATAATATATAAATAAAGTTAAATAAAATAATTCTTTAAAAAACAAACTAACCTCAAAATGATGACTTTTTCTTTTTTGGACACATTCAAAATTTTATTTACTTTTTTTTTTTTTGAGAGGCTTTTTTCTTGCTATAGGGCATGTGCACTCGCCAGAAAGACAGAGAGAGACAGAGAGACAGAAAGTGAGAAATCACTCCCCGGGGGGGGGGGATGGCCATGCTGTAGTCCCTTCTCCTCCATTCTCCTCTTGGGATCTTGGTCACACACACGGACATATGTCTGGTGTAAGTTTAAGCCACCAGGTCTGGGACTCGAATCATGATTTACTACATGGGAGCCCAGCAACATAGCCATTATGCCAATTGCTGGTCCCACATTTTATTTACATTTTAAGACTAACTTTAATCTCAAAATTACATATCCATACACCTATTTCCCTTTTTGTTGACTTCACTTCAACTTAAATGCATGGTTTGTTAAACAAAACTGTAAACAAATATTTACCACGTCTGTTACACGTAACACACAGGAACAGCTTTTAACAGAAATTCATCGATACACCCCCCCCCAACATTTTCTTTTATTATAAATATAGGTATCAAAACAATCCTGAACATATTTTTGATACTACTAGTAGTCTGCACCCACACCGCTTCAAAAATAACACAATCTGTGACAGTATTCATTGTACCCGCTACCTTAATCAATTTCAACTGTAGCTCTTTCACTAAGTGAGATGGATAAAGCGTGCCATTTCTGCTTTTCCTTCTTGAGATTTTTTACTTTTCAGAAACACACATGCTTACACCACTGCCAGTTGACACTTCTTGCCATGCTTTCATCTTGAAAACTCGAATTCTGTTTCGAGTACTCCAGGCTTGCGTTTAAATGACAGTGCCTTAACAAGAGAAAAAAACGTGCTGCATTTCCCCTCTTGTTACCTGAAAACATAACGGGTGTACCTATATTAAATATATTCTTACAAATGTCCAGTCATGTTTACCAGCTGGAATTATTTCACTTAATGTGTGGGTATTTGCATTGTGATATTTAATGAAGACATTTATATGAGTAGAAGGTTGTTGATTTAAGACAAATTTGAGAGCCTCTAAAATTAATTGTTGTATGTTTGTCCTTCTGGTGGCTGTGGAAGCTTCATGTTTTCTTTGGACATCATTAGACATTGTAGTGCTCGAAGGATGACTTGAATGCTATGAGTTTTGCCATTTTGCTAATACCGGTATGCGTCGTGCATCCACCATCCTACTGGAATTATTTATTCCATTCATATTAATTTTTGTTACAAATCTACCTGATGGCGGAACTTCTGGGTACTTAGGCCCACATTATACTTTCAGGCTATATATTCTGCTTTCATAATTTGTCTGTGGAGACCGCCATCTGCTCCTGCAGCCCGACACAGCCGCCCAGAATGATGACTTAAGGAAATAAAAACTACTGCTTTCAGAGGACCAGGATGAAATGACAAACAGAACTCCCAAGGACCAAGTTTCAGAGATCAATTTAAGGTACATAACAATATTAAAAACATGAGGGGCGGGGCTGCCAGGTGGTGTGGTAGTTAAGGGCGCTGGACTCCCACATGGCTGACTGTGCGTGGTTCAAGTCCTGGACCTAGCGGCGTGCTTTCTCACTTTCCCCCCCAGCCTCTCTTTCTCACTCTGTTCCTCTATGGTCAAATTAAAATAAAATAAAATAAAATAAAATAATTATTTAAAACAACAAACAAACAAGAGGGGCTGCGGCCAGCAGGTGGTGTAGTGGTTAAGGTTAATGGCTAACCACAGTTTGTGTTCTGGACCTGGTGGCTTGCTTTCTTTTTCCTTCTCTCTCTGGTCAAATTAAAATAAATAAATGAATAAATAAAAATTAAAAAAAAAAACAACACATGAGGTGCCAGCCATTTATGCGATAGTTAAGGCAGCTGGATTCCACATGGCTGACTGTATGGTTTGAGTCCTGCAATTGGCAGCTTGAGAAATATACCAGGTACCTGTGTGTACATGCCCAAAGTCCTGAGAAGAGAATGGAGAAGGGACTGCAGGGTAGCCATCTCCTCGGGAGGTGTCCTCTCTCTCTCATGAACGCATACACCCTATAGCAAAAATAAAATATAAAAACAAGAACATGAGATGTCCCTGACAAATACAAAACTTTTTCATGAAAGTATCACATTTATAGATTCTCTACCTTACAGGGAGGGAAATAAAAGGTGGGGAGGGCTTTGTGCACCTTCAGAGCTCAATGTCTAGAGGGCACAGTGGCTGCCGAGATGACTCTTGAACAGGACAGAGGGGGTGGTCATCTGGCTAGCACAACACAAACCAGCCATGGTTTGGTGACTTCGCTACATGCAAGACTAATCAGGCTTTGACTGGATCTCTTTGGTGTCATCTGATCTTTCATCAGAAATCCCATCCCAGGTAGGATTTCAAGAAGTGAAAAGCTCTCCTCACCCCTCTCCTGGCTCCACAGATGAGGAGTTAACAAACTCAAAGGCCAAGGGACAGGGCAGTGACCCAATCTTGCCAATTATAAGAAACTTGGCTGCCTGCCTGGGTGTACAAAATAAAGGAACGCATATCTTGTAATTTCTTCACAGTCCATTAGGTAACATATAATACCCTTCTGCTGAAAGAATTCAGTCATATGAGAGCCTTCTTATTTAGCCTGTTTCTCCCATATCTGCCATGCAGCACCAAAAATACCTCTGTAGATATTCATAAGACAGATCTCAGTTATGTGTAAACAGGAATTTTCATTTGAGTCATAATTAGTCTCCAGATAATTAACTCATGAGCTTGTGGCTCAATGTTTCCTTTGTTAACAGCCTTAGATTCCACAAAAGTAGAGCTCACAGAAAGGGAGGGTACATTTGGTTGGGGGAACTATTACCATTTGAACCATGCTCCTTAAACCAGTTTAACTTGATTTTACTGTACATGCAAACTAGTTTAACTTGATTTTTACTGTATTTTTGTTTGGTCAGGGGAGAATGAGAACCTTTAAATAACTCTGTCTCACTTTGCTGAGTTAGAGAATTTCTCTGGTTTGTTATTTTTAGTTCCTTAAATAGGCTGTGTTAATCTAACTCTTTTGACTTTCTCTGTGAACATTCTATCACCACTCAAAATTATTGGGGACTGCGTTGGGATCCAGTTGCTTAAGGAGGAACAACTAAGAAGAAGCCAAGTGGGCCAAAATTATTCTATGAGGTGAGACTGAAATTGGAATTGACTTAAGCAAAAAGCCAAAATGAAATCTGGCACACATAAGATGTACAAGGTGATTATGAAGTTTGCTTCTAAATTAAATATACATCTGTGGCAAGCTGCATTTCTTTGAGTCAGCTTAGGCCAGCTGGCAGCCTCTGTAGTCCCTTGCAGTGTGAATCTGCTTAAGATCTTAAGTTTAGATGTCTTCCCCTTGTTTCAAGTCATCCAAGGATCCTTTATAAGACAACAGACTCAGTTGTTAGTGCCAGCTGTGGCAGTCACTTGCTCTGTCTTTTTTATTTTGTGAGGCTTTTATTAGAAAGCTGATTTTGTGTGATCTCAGGTTGGAATAAATCTATATCTGAGGATGCTAAGCCTACTGCTAAGCCAGTTTTGAATACAGTCTAAACTGGGAAAGCAGCCTTCATTGGGATGATGGCCAAGAAAACCAGTCAGTTGTAGATGTAGCTTAAAAGGCCATTGGCTCACTTGGAAGAATGCTGGCAGCCTCAACATTTGCTACAAATTCTTCTCATTAGTCAACTGTTTTTCAATTTCTTTGCCACTAGAAACCCAAGAATGTCTCTTGCCTGAGTGTACCATGCTCAGCTGATGTCTCTTCGATGTGAGATGTTGGGAATGATGTCCTATGTGAGTCAGAGGTAAGGAGGGAGGACACCTTTCAAGTTCTTTGCATATGGTACCGCCTTTCCTCCCTCTCTTCCTGTGACCCTGTCCACACTCTCCAAGGGCATACCCAGAATGCCTTGCAAATATCTGAGGCTTAGACACCAAAGTGTCAGAACCAGAAAGGATCTCAGCCTGTCCAGTAAAGGAACTAACCTTCCTGGCTTATGTGGTACCTGAAAAGTTCCTGGGACAGAGAACTTGCTTTTAAAAAAACAAACAAACAAACAAAAAAAACACACAAAAAACAAAGAATTATTTTATTTAACTTTATTTATTCATTTATTTCAATTTAACCAGAGAGGGACAGAATGAAAGAGAGAGAGGGAAAGTGAGAAAGCAAGCCGCCAGGTCCGGGACTTGAAACCACAGTCATCCATGTGGGAGTCCAGCACCCTTAACCACCACATCACCTGCCAGCCCCCAGAGAACTTTCAATTCCCAAACTGGGAATCCTAGCAAAATGAAACAGATGATCACACTGTGCCCAACCAGTATGCACAGAACAAACTGAGACCCAGGAAGCCAACTTGGCAAGCTAACGAAATGGGTCAGTGGCAGATCTAGGATTGAAACCCAGATGTAATGGTGCTAGGGGTTAGTATGCTCTCAATGTTGGAATGTCCTTGTATTTCCACAGTGTACATCATAGACGCTTACATTTCTGTTGTGGTTGTTTTCAACCTACTTCTCGCAGATACAACCATTTCTAAGTAGCAACGAATCACTCTCCAGGCCATCATGAATCAATGGTGAAATAAAGATTCTACTTCTAGACTAAACAGAACAGAGTGAACCAAGGGGAGGGAAGCTTAGTGGTGATAACAGAAGTGGTTACAGAATCAGAAGGATTACACAAAAATGGAGAGATCTACGTATGACTGAGCAACACTGCAGCAGGTAACACAAAGAAATATGGTATGGAGTGTAGACACCAAAGAAAAGGAAGTACTATTTTTCCATTACTAGAGACAGAGATTAGTTGAAAGAAAAGTGTTAGAGTTTTTCTGACAAGGTAAGAAAGGTAACTATGGAGATGCACACACACACACAAAGTGGTATGACCATGTGATGAAAAATGATATTACCTGCTTCTTGGTTATATGTTTTTCAGTCTTTAAAAACCAAACTTCCAACATATTCTTTGCCCTTCTATATCAGAAATCTGCTATTTTCCTTATCTGTTTTTTTCCCTGGATACTGAGTTTTTCATAAAGTAGCACAAACTACCAGAGATCATTAGTCTCTTACACATAGATCTTTACAGCTACTTAACTAAATACTACGAAACTCTCTGTAATGCTGCTACCTTCTGACCTGTAAGAGGCGCTGTGCGTAAATACACCAGTGCTTATGAGGGAATAGATAGCATCAGGAATGTGACTTGCTGGGCGAAGACTGGTGAAATGACTATGAGAAACAAGGGTCTAGGAACACCCTTACTGGTTGTGGCCATCTTCAGTAACTTGTTTTGTGGGGAAATGCTTGGGCACTTGATTATTTTCTCTGGGATGGAGCTCAAGGAAGTAGTACTTGGAAAGGGAGCAGCATCAACAAAAATGGAAGTGACTAAGGTGTTTTGATACTCATTAAGGTGGGTGGTACCCCCCCAAAGGAAACCAAGTGCCTACTTTTCTATTCCACCACACCTTTTCCTGCCAGTGACCGAAGTCAGGGTTACCTGTTCATCTGACTAATCCCTCAAAATGTAGATGAATAGTCTGTGTTGACCTACTTTGCACATACTTGTTATGGTATTAATCAGCAAATGCTCTGAAGGCAGGGGTCATGTGACCTCACGCCATTCTGTTTTAGGCTGAAGGCCAGGCTGGGAGTTGACTTGGGAAGATGGTGCTTAGAAAAATGTACTTTAAGTGGGGTTGGATACATGGTGAAGCAGCAATACTCAAGAGAAGCTGGATCTCATATGATAATCTTGGTTCAAACACCCTTCCCAGTTAGACTGAAACACACAGGACATACGCAGAAGGACTAGGACCCCGTGGGCTGGAGGACTGAAGAAGGGGATCACAGCATGACCAGACCCTGTAGAGTGTGTTCTTCTTCCTCTCTCTCATATGTACACACACATAAAAAAAAGTTAACTATTTACATTTGTGATGACCCATTTCTTTTTTTTTTTTTTTTTGAGAGGTTTTTGCTATAGGGCGTGTGCTCTTGCCAGAAAGACAGAGAGAGACAGAGAGACAGAAAGTGAGAAATCACCCCCCGGGGGGATGGCCACGCCACAATCCCTTCTCCTCCATTCTCCTCTCGGGATCTTGGGCACACACGCACACGCCCCTGGCGTGAGTTTTAAGCCACCGGGTCTGGGACGCGAACTGTGGTTGACTACGTGGGAGTCCAGCAACATAGCCATTACGTTAACTGCTGGTTCCCTTTTTTTTTTTTTTTTTGGAGAGGTTTTAATTAGAGTTTTGTTATTTTTTAAAAAGTTATTCTTTATTTAATTTTATTGCCATTATTTTATTTTGTTGAAGTTGACCAGAGAGAGAAAAGGAAAGTGAGAAAGCAAGCTGCAAGGTCTGGGACTTGAACTGCAGTCAGCCATGTGGGAGTCCAGCCGCCCTAACCACCATGCCACTTGCCAGACCCAACTTTTAAAAAATTTTACCAGTGAATGTGTATGCTCACAAAAGACAGAAAGTAAAAAAGCACCCCTTATAGAGAATGATCAGGCTGTAATCTCTTCTGCTCGATTTTTTACTCCTTGAGGGATTTTGGAAACACAAGCACATATGCCTGGCATGTGAGCCTGTCTCAGGTCTGGGACCCAAATCACACAGTACGCCATGTGGGATCCAGCAGCCTGAACCACCACAACACTGCTGGCCCGCTTCTGTACATTTTTAAATCGGGCTGTCTTTTCAGTTTTGAGTTTTAAGGGTTTCTTGTGTATTCTGGATACTGTTAGGGCATTGGTAAAGTCATGACATATTTTTCTATGTAAAAATGCATCATAATGATCCCAATATTGTTTTTTTTTTTTTTAAGAATTATTTTAGGGACCAGCAGTTGGCATAATGGCTATGTCACTGGACTCCCATGTAATTGACCGGGGGTTTGAGTCCCGAACCTGGTGGCTTAAACTCATGCCGGGTGCATGTGCGTGTGTGCCCAAGATCTCGAGAGGAGAATAGATAAGAAGGGATTGTGGCATGGCCATCCCCCCCAGGGGATGATTTCTCGTGTTCTGTCTTTCTGCCTCTCTCTGTCTCTCTGGTGAGTGCACATGCCCGATAGAAAAATCTCTCTCAATAAAAAAGGCAAACACTTAAGGAAACACATTGTGTTGTAGAATATGCCATACATTTTTAAATAGACTACTGAGAAATCAGAATGGTCATATTACTAATAAAAAAAGTACCTGCAAGGAAAACTGTAGCAAATGACAGAGTATCAATACAGCTGACTGGAGGGGACCAGCAGTTGGCGTAATGGCTATGTCGTTGGACTTCCATGTAGCCAACTGTGGTTTAAGTCCCGGACCTGGTGGCTTAAACTCACGCCAGGCGCATGTGCGTGCGTGCCCAAGATCCTGAGAAGAGAATGGAGAAGGGATTGCGGTGTGGCCATCCCCCCTGGGGGGGTGATTTCTCGCTTTTTGTCTGTCTTTCTGGTGAGCGCATGCGCCCTATAGCAAAAATCTCTCAAAAATAAAAAAGAGAAAGAAAGAAAAAGAAAGAAAATACAGCTGACTGGAGAATAGGAAGTCCATGGTCTAACTACTTCTCATTTGATGTTGACTCACAGTACGTCTATTGTTACTGAAACAAAATCACTTCATCAATTTTGAAAATCTATTTAATTTTATTTATTCATTCATTTATCTTAATTTGACCAGAGAGAGAGACAGAGAGAGTGAGGGAAGGTGAGAATGCAAGTCACCAGGCCCCCGACTCAAACTGTGGTCAGTCATGTGGGAGTGTCCAGCGCTTTAACCACCACACCTCCTGCTGGACCCTGAAAATAGAATTTTAAAAAGCTTTTGAGTGACCAGCAGATGGCATGATGGTTAAGGGCACTGGACTCCCCCATGGCCAAACATGGTTCGAGTCCCAGACATGGCAGCTTGCCTTCTCACTTTCTCTCTCACTCTGTCCTTCTCAAGCCAAATCAAAATAAATACATAAATAAAGCAAAAGAAAATAATTTTTTAAAAAATGTATAATCAGTGTTTTATTCCCCCCCCAGAGGACAGACAGTTCTTCAATCCTTAAAGACTTGGCTTCTTACATGGGCTTTGGTGGAGGGCGAGGGGCAGCACCTGCAGGTCTAAATCGGGGTGGGGGTGTTCGGTCCTTGTGAGCTTCCCAAGATCGGTTCCTGACTACCTTGCTAGGAATGGCGCAACTCACGCAGTAATGTAGCTTCACATACAGCTTAGAGAGTACATAGGCATCGAAGACACTTGCTTCGGAGATGTCCCTGACAGCTGCGGCCTCTACTATGTTTCGGATAATGAACTTCTTAATAGCCTTGTCCTTGGGCACGCATAGGGCACAGTGTGTGCAGCAAATAGGCTACACATGGCCACGGCCCTTTTTGGCACGGCCGTTGTTCCTTCTTTTCTTCGTCATCTCGGAAGTGAAGCCGCGAGAGAACAAGAAAATAATTCTAAAAAAAAAAAAGCTTTTGAGTTTAAAGAAAAGCGTAGACCATGTTTCTAGAAACTACTAACGTGGAAAGGATAGGGGAAGTCCAGTCACTCTAGCAATTTAAGAGTAGTTTCTCTAGCATTTGATTATAAAATTTGAGGATCTTGAGAGCGTTTTCTTTATTTAACTTAAATTATTATTTTTAAAAGAATTGGAGACCAGCAGGTGGCATGGTAGTGAAAGGCACTGGACTCTCATAAGGGCCAAGTTCAAGTTCCAGACCTGGTGGCTTCCTTTCTCACTTTTCCTCTCTCTCGTTCTCTCTGGTCAAATTGGAAAATAATAAGAAGTAAAACTTAAAATAATAATTTAAAAAACAATTATTCATTTAATTCCATTTGTTTTGATTTTTTTAAAATGTGACCAGAGTGAGACAGAGAGAGAAAAGGAATGCAAGAAAGCAAGTCACCAGGTCCCGGTCTTAAACCATGGTTGGCCAAGTGGGAATCCAGGGCCTTTAACCAATACTTCCGGCCCTATAACATCAATTATTATTTCGTTTTTAATTTGACCAGAGTGACAGAGTGAGAGGGAAAGTGAGAACGCAAGTGTCCAGGTCTGTGACCTTAACCGTGGTCAGCCATGTGGGAGTCCAGTGTCCTTAACCACCAAGCAACCTGTTGGGCCCCATCAAGAGCTTTCTTAATCAAGAACAAAAGCAAGGTATCAAAAGAAAGCTATTGGGGTTTTATGGGCTTCATTATTCAGCAGAGAGCCTCATGTCTGAATGCAAATATGTTCTTTTCTTTCTTTTTTATAATTGATATCTTTTTTTTTTTTTTTGAGAGGTTTTTCCTATAGGGCATCTGCACTTGCCAACCAGACAGAGACAGACAGAGACAGAGAGAAAGGGAGAAATCACCCCCCAGAGGAGATGGCCATGCTGCAATCCCTTCTCCTCTATTCTCCTCTCAGGATCTTGGGCATGCAGGCACATACATCCAGCATGAGTTTAAGCCACCGGGTCCGGGAATCAAACCGCGGTCGACTATGTGGGAGTCCAGTGACATAGTCATTATGCCAACTGCTGGTCCTGCAACTATGTTTTTTTCTGAGGTCCCTTTTACTTCTTCCAATAACACTGCACTAACAAAACTGCTCTTGTATGTTTCGTTGTTTTTTAAATTTTTGCTATAGGGCAACATGCTCTCACCAGAGAGAGAGGGAAAGTGAGAAAGCACATCTAGGTCGAATGGCCACGGCCATGCTTCCATCCATTCTCTTATCAGGATTTTGGACATGTGGCCACACACACCCAGCATGTTTTTCAAGTTGCCAGGTTCATAACTCAAACCACGTGGTCTGTCATATGGGGTCCAGCCACCTTGACAGTTAGACAGTACCTTCCCCTAAACAACTCAAAAAACATACCACTAAATAAGCAGAAATCTTAGTGTGTAAGAACAAAATGGAAAAAAAAAAAGGATAAAATACAAAATCGAAATGCCAAATTAGTAAATTACATCCTGTCAACACATGCCTTGGCAAAGCAGTTATTTTTCTGGGTCCAAATTCACCTCATCCCAGTGTAATTCAACAGTTATTAAGCACCTACTTTATACTACAGAGGTAAAGTAAAAGAAGAAAACATTTCTCCCTTTGAGGAGGCACAGTTTAAGAGGGAGATAAATGCAATCTAATGTTTCACCCATAAAAAGAATGTATAAAGCACTGTGGGAACACAGTCACTACGAAAGAGGTACATTTATCTGACGGAAGAGAAGGTTAAGAAGTGTGTAGGAAAGTCACCAAGGGGAGGTGACCAGGTCTAAAGGGAGTGGGAGTCCACCAGGTAGAACAGGGCAGAAAAAAGCATTTTAGGTAAAGGGAATTAAAAAAATATACTCAATTTGTAGAGACATTCAGAAAGACAGAAACCTAACTATTGCAAAGAATGCTCCAAAGATAGGGTTCTTTTGGAAGAAAAGGCCAAGTTACAAAGAAATCTTACAGAATTGATTTTCTAGGCCAGGAAACACAGTGATTGCTGCTTGATGTTACCTGGCAGAACACACGGGAAGGGGAAGCCCCTGTCCAGTCCCCAGTTCATCATAAAAGGCAGGGAATGTGCCTGCAGTCCCAGCTATTTGGGAGGCTGAGGCAGGAGGATCCTATGCTTACAGCCAGCCTGGGCAACATAATCAGATTCTGTCTGAGTCAGGCACGGCCGCCTGTTGGTAGTCCCAGCTGCAGGAGAGGCTCAGGCAGGAAGATTACAACACAGCAAAACTCTGTAGGTGTGAGAGAAATTGATTTTCTGGATTCTGTAGGACTAACTAGCATGTTCTGTGGATAAAATAATTTAAAATATAAGAATGATAAAGAAAATTAGCTTTATTTTTGTTATTTAGAAAAATTGATTGTAGTGTTAGAATCTGTCAAATGTTTTCATTCTGAACAATTTACAAGAGTTGTTTATATACAAACATAATAAAATAAAGTATATCACATTGTTCTTGGTTGAGTCAAGGTGTTTTCTCAATTCTGAACATTCCTCTCGCTTCAGTTTGTAATTTTTAACAAGGAAATGCTTTGTTCTGACATAATGTTTGATTCACACAGTGTAACATTAAAGTGAAAGGGCAGTCAATTATGAAGAGTTAAAAAATATTTTTCAACCCAAATGACCTTATCATTAGATTTTTTTCTATATTAAAATGTGTCACATTAAAAAAACATATTTGTAGTCGCTGATGATCTAAATTCATTATACTAAATTTGGGATTTATATAAATCCATATTTGAGCTAAATACAATATAGATATGAATCTATATTAAACTCATTGATATGAATTTTTGCCACAAATGAAAGTGAAAAAATTTGTTAAGAATAAAGGTAACAGAAAGTCCATTTGAAGAATGGTGGAGATACCCTATTCTATTTCAAATGAGCAAAACTTTCATTTTCTGAATCCAGTAGAAACTAAATGAAAAGATGGTGAAACGTCATAATATTGATAGACACCAAAACTTTTGTCACACTGTACAGCAGGGCTGTGATTAATTTATCTTTTGGATATTCCTAAATAGCTTTCTAACCATTTACCTTGTTTGGGAAATACAAGAAAGTCCAATAATATTATTGAATAAGGTAGAACATTAAATTAGCAGTTGGGATACAATATAACTGCAGGTAATTTATATTCTAGTCAAGCTCTGTCACAGTATTAAGTGTACCAAATGTGTATAACTGTTAGAAGAAATTAATTTCATTTTTAAAGCGGTATATTGTTTAGTACATTTAGCTCTGTAGTGATTCATTGAAATTCCTGGCAAGAATTATGACAGCTCTGTGGTCTTATTAAACAGAAGAAAAAAATAACAAAAAAAGTTTAGTTTGCTGTCACTTTAAAAAGTAACAGCTATTTAAGTTAAAACAATCAACTAAACCTCCAAGTGCACTTGTGTCTATAATGTCACTTTTGCCCCCGAAGAGAAGGAAGTGATCAAGTATTATATTAAGGTGCTTTACTATTCCCCCCCCCAAAAAAAAAAAAAAATCAGAGGAAATTGGTCTTTAACTGGATGCTTGAATTCTTTGCAGGGTTCTTAGAATGTTTAGATGTTGGTATCTTGACTTTGATACTTTCCTGATTGCCCTTTATAGCAGCTTCAAGGCGGGCTTTCAGCGCTGGAGAAGAAGCCATTACGCTTTTAAAAACTGATGAATACTGAGGCCCAATCTGCATGAGATTTTGCAAAGCAAAGTCATGTAAATTTCTCATTATGGAAGTTGCAGATCCCAGAGCATTCTCATCCAAAAGGAAGGAAATGAGGATGGGGAGAAGACAAGCCACCAGCTGAGAGCCTGGAAAGTAAACAAAGATGTAAGTTCAGGGATACAAATGTTCGCATAATGCGGCAAAGCACTTCATCAGTATTCATCTCCCCCTCCCCCCATTAGGGGGACAAAATTCTTCCACTCCCTTCTCCTGAACACTCAATAATATTAATTCCTGGGATCAACATAATACCTGCTTTTCAATCAGTGTGAAATACGGATATTCTATGACTAATTGTATATTTTAAAATGAAAATAACACTAAAATTCTGATTTGGGGTTCTGAGTTTGCACAAATTTAGTGTTGACACTTACGATGCTGTTCTTCAGCAACAGTAACCAATGCTTCTAAGACCTTTATGCCTTCTTGAAAGATCTGAAGCTCAGTAGTGTCTTCAGGTTTTCTTTTGTCTATTTCTTGCAGTTTTTCCACAATAGAAGATGCTAAGGAATAAATGTATGGGTAGGAAACAGCTGGATTTGGATATTGAAAAATGGAATGTAGGAGCTGATAGGTCTTGATTTGTACCTAATCAGGTAAGAGACAAAAACAGTATAAACTGTAAAAACAGTTCCTGAAGGTTCTGCAGGTAAAAAAGCTAAAGTATTTAAATTTAAAATTACTGCTGGAAGTTAAAGTGCCAAACGGTACTCAGACTAGGACATTAACCACGGTTGTGACAGGCTGGTGGGATAGAGGCATACAGGTACAATAGGGAAGATGTATGAATGGTCAAAATATCGTTTTTTGACTAGCTTCCATTTCCTCTCTAATGTCCCTCTCTATAGTGTTAAAAACACAAAATAAAACAAGCAAACCCAAAAGAATAAAACACAAATAGACTTGAAAAATATTTTAGTGATTTTAGAAAATTAATTTTAGACAAAAATCTCATAGTTTATGTTCAAATGGTCTGAAGGTCTTATTTTTTTAAAAAGAATTAATTTTATTTATTCATTTACTTATTTTAATTTGACCAGAGAGAGAGAAGAGAGAGAGAGAGAGAGAGAGAGAGAGAGAGAAAGAGAAGAGGAAAAGTGTGCGTGCGTGCCCAAGATCCCGAGAGGAGAATGGAGGAGAAGGGATTGCGGCCACAAGATCCAGGACCTGAAGCATGACCAGCCATGTGGGAGTGTCCAGTGCCTTAACCACCACGCCACCTGCTGGTCCCATGGTCTGGAAGTCTTAACCAAGCTTGTACCATACTAATATGCCTCATCACATATAAGAGCCTCCACTTAAGAGACTGCTATGTAAGTTCCTGCCGGCAGCAGGCAACAAGCAGGGCAAAAAGACAAAAAGAAATGACTACATACCAAATATGTAAATAATCTTTTTTTTGAGTTAGTTCTGATGGCATTTGAATGATTTTTCTTCTGACAGAAAATTTGGTTTCTCTATCTTTGGGAGTAGGTGTATGTGTGGTCATAGGTTACAAACTCATTTTGTAACACATAAAAGAAAAGGAAATTAGCAAATGAAGGGGAAATAAAAGAATGAGATAAACTTGTGTGTATGTGCTGGTTTGGAATGGGTCCCATTATCTCACAATCATGTTACTAAAGGCATGTTCTGGAATCATCTCTTCCTCTTTTTTTGTTAAAGAAAATACACTATAATAAGAGACAAGTATCTTTTTTTCCTTAATTGCCAGAGGGAGGGAGGGAGGGAGGGAGGGAGAGGGGGAGAGAGAGAGAGAGAAAGCAACTTTCAGTGGGACATGGCAATGCCATGATCTTTTTCCCTCCATTCCTACTTCCTCTTGGAATTTTGGTTAAGTAAATAAATATGTGTGGTGTGTTTTTCAAGTACGAGGTTGGAATTTTTTTAAAACTTTATTTATTTATTTACTTATATTTCAATCTGACCAGAGAAGGGGGAGGGGGAGAGAGAGAGAGAGAAAATGGAAAAGCAAGCAGGTGGGTCCAGGACTCAAACTGCAGTCAGCCATGTGGGAGTGAAGTGCCCTTAACCACCACGTCACCTGCCAGCCCCTGGGGTTAGAATTTGATTGCAGCTGGCTATGTGGGATCCTATGCCCAATGCACTGTACTTATTAATCACTTTGCTATGTGGCTGACCCACTACACTAGCATATAAAGTCTCTTCTAAAATTGTACAGCCATATCAATTTTTTTTGGAGGTTTTTTTTTTTTTTTTGCTATAGGGTGCGTGCACTCACCAGACAGACAGAGAGAGACAGAGAGACAGAAAGCGAGAAATCACCCCCCAGGGAGGATGGCCACACCGCAATCCCTTCTCCTCCATTCTCCTCTTGGGATCTTGGGCACACACACACACGCGCCTGGCATGAGTTTTAAGCCACCGGGTCCGGGATGTGAACCGCGGTCGACTACGTGGGAGTCCAGCGACATAGCCATTGCGCCAACTGCTGGTCCCCAGCCATATCAATTTTAAGATGTTCCCATTTCAAATGTAATTTTTTTTTTATCATTTCTTTTTCTTTCTTCTCACTACTCTCTACCCTTAGAGTCAAAGAACAAGACCATTATTATTTGGCTTTATCACCTCCAAAATAATACAAAATATAAAAATAAAAACCTGAATTCTTTTTTTAAATAATTATTTTATATAATTTTATTTATGGTCATTATTCTTAATTAGACAGGGCGGGGGATGAGGGGGAAAAGTGAGAAAACAAGCCGCCAGGTCCAAGACTCGAACCACAGAAGGCCATTTGGGAGTCCAGCATCTTAACTGCCATTGCACCTGCTGGCCCCCAAACTGAATTCTGATACATCTTGTTGGAGCCAGCAAAATCATGAAAAAAATTCTGCAGAAGCCTAAACATACTCCTATTCCAAACAATTTTCTTGCTGAAAGATACTTACTTACCATAGGATCTTTTATTTCAAGAGTAGTCTTAAATTTCTCAATGCAGCGCTTCTGAAGGGATGGGATAGTGGTTACCTCTGGATTGGTAGACAGAATAAATACTGTGATAGCAGTAAGTAGACTGATTTCATCAAGTTCTTGGTGTGTTCCATCAACTAAAGAGAAATGATTAGAAACATCATATTTAATGCTTTATATATCTCAGTGATGCTGTCTTTCTTTCGTAACAATCTCTTTTAAGTACACAACAGATACAGACAACAGATTAACTGACTTTAAGACACCAGCAAATGTTGTAGGTTTTAAGATGTTAATGTAATTCTAGTGCCAGTTACTAAAGTAACAATAATCTTCAAGGGTAAAGAGATTGATAAATTCATATATACGTATTTAGCAGAAATACACATTTATTAGTTGTGCAATCTTGGACATCTAACTCTGCCTTTAGTTTTCACATCTGTAAAATGAGAATAACAATACTTGGTGATAGTGTTACGAGGATTAAATGAGTCAATTCATGTAAAGTATTTAGCATGCTACACATAATTCTTAAATGTGTTAGCTATTATGTTATTCATTCTTTTTATCATGTAGAAATACAGAAATGCTTAAATAATTGTTTTCTTTTTAAAGACATTCTCCAACTTCTGGTTTGACTTAATGATTTTTGACTTTATGATAGTACAAAAATGATACAGATTTGAAGAAACTGTACTTTGAGACTGGCAGGTAGCATGGTGTTAAAGACACTAGATTCCCCACATGGCCAACTGCAGTGTAAGTCCCAGACCTGGTGGCTTGCTTTCTTGTTTTCCCTTTTTCTCTGTCTCTGGTCAAATTAAAAAATAGTAGCAAATGTAATTAATTAAATAAATAATTCTTAAACAAACAAAAACAAAACTATACTTTGAATATCCAAAGAACCATTCTCTTGGGGTCAGCAGGTGGCAAAACAGTTAAGCTGCTGGACTTTCACATGGCTGACTGTGGTTTAAGTGGACCAATGGACACGGTGGCTTGAAAATCATGCTAGGCACATACGTGTGCATGCTCCAAATCCCGAGAGGAAATAGAGGAGAAGAGACTATGGCATGGCCAATCCCTTGAGGGATGACTTCTCACTCTCTCAGGTGATTTCTCACTTTCCCTCTCTGTGTCTCTCTCTCTCTGGCGAGCACATGCACCCTATGGGAAAAAACTAAAAATTAAAAAGAACCTCTTGGGGCCGACAGGTGGTGTGGTGGTTAAGGGCACTGGACCCCCACATGGCCAACTGTGGTTTGAGTCCTGAATCCAGGAGCTTGGTTTCTCATTTTCCTTCCCTCTCCGGTCAAATTAAAATAAATAAATAAAGTTGAATAAAAAAGAAATTATTTTATAAGTAAATGTTATAAATATGTATAATTATTATTTAAACAATAATTATTTATAAATAATTCTTTTTTATTCAACTTTATTTATTTTAATTTGACCAGAGAATGACAGAGAGAGGTGGTGGGGGGGAGAGTGAGGAAACATGTCGCTGGGTCTGAGGCTTTAACCGCAGTCAACCATGTGCTAGTTTAGCACCCTTAACCACCATGCCACCTGCTGGCCCAAATAAAATAATTCTTAAAAAAGAATTTTCACTGAAAGTATTGAATACATTGTAGGAGGTAATAAGCTTTATTATTTAACAGGCTTTGTGTTTTATAAACAAATATTAAATGTTCAAAAGATGTTTAAAGTATGTTAAACTAAGGCTGACAAGTAGTATGGTGGTTAAGGTGTTGAAGTTCCACCTGGCGGACCATGGTCCCCAACCTGTCAGCTTACTTTCGCTTTCTCTTTCTCTCTGGTCAAACTTATTATTATTATTATTATTAATAATAATAAATGCAATTAAATTAAGAATTCTTGAGAAAATATTTTTTAAAAGTAGGCTAAGTCAAACTAAGATACTCAGTAAGGTAGATGTATTAAATGCATTTTCGACTTGTAATTTTTTTTTTATATTTGCTATAGGGTGCATGTGCTTGCTGAAGAAGAGAGAGAGAGAGAGAGAAAGCGAGAGAGAGAGAACAAAAACATTCTCTATGGAGAAGGGTATGCTGCAATCCCTTCTCTGCCATTCTATTCTCAGGATTTTGGGCAAGTATGCGCAAGAGAAGTCTGGTACGTCATTCAAGCTGTGGGGTCCCAGGTCTGTGATTTGAACCATACAGCTGGACAATGGGATCCAACTGCCTTAACTACTACGCCAGCATGACAGTTTTAGTTTATGAAGGGCTGGAACTAGCAGGTAACTCAGTGATTAGGTGCTAGACTCCCACATGGCTGACCATCATGATTTGAGTCTTGGATTTGGCAGCCTGAAATTCACGCTGGGCACGTATGTGTGCGTGCCCAAAATCCTGACAGGAGAGTGGAGGAGAAGAGACTGCAGTGTGGCAATCCCCCTAGGGGGTGAGTTCTCACTTTCTCTGTCTCTCCAGTGAGCACAAGCACTCTACAACAAAAATCTTTCTTAAAAAAATTTTATGAAGGGTTTATCAGGATATATAACACTATTGTAAGTCAAATAGCATCAGTATTTTGAAAATACATGTATCCAGTGAAAATATCGTTTAACAATTTATGTATGCCATTTCTCAAAAGGAATACCCCTCCCCCCCCGAAAACAGCTATGTAGGCCACAACATTTTAAACAATCTTCTGTTGGGGAGGGTGGCAGGTGGCATGGTGGTTGAAGACACTAGATTCCTACATGGCTGACAGAGGTTTGAGTCCTGGATCTGGCGGCTTGCTTTCTGGCTTTCCTTTTCTCTCTCTCCGTCTCTGTCCGGTCAAATTAAAAAAAAAAAAAAAAATTAAATAAATATTCCACTGTGGGCCAGCCAGGAGGTGTGGTTAAGGCAGTTGGAACCTATGTGGTTAACTGTGTGGTTTAGGTCCTGGACCTAGGGGTTTGGAAAATAAACCAGGTGCGTGTATATGCATGCCCAAAATTTTGAGAGGAGAATGGGGAAGGGACTGCCTCCTGGCCATCCCCCTGGGGTGGGGGTGACTTTTCACTTTCCCTCTCTCTCTGACTCTGGTGACTCATGTGCTATATAGCAAAAACTAAAAAAAAGAAGTAGAAAAAGAAATATTCTGCCTCTATTTTCCAAGGTCATACTCTTAATTAAATAATTTTAATGATTATCCTATAGAAAAAAATCAATGCTATTTGAAAAGGAAAGAGTTAGCAAACTCACCTTATTATATAGCTGAAGACTGGGTTATTACTTATGAATAACACAAATACAATAAAAACATATATATATATATATTTGTGTGTGTGTGTATATATATATATACACATTTTTAAAAAAGCTTTGGTCCTATTCACTCAACAAGTACTTAATACTTGTGCCAGCCCTCTTCAAAGCAAGGAAAATACATCTTATAGGGCAGTGTAATATGAATTGGGAAAAATAAAGGATTGAATTTCAGCTAATGACAAGGTCTAACCATATGAAAAACATATTTAGGGGGCAAGCAGGTAGTATGTTGGTTAAGGCGCTGGGCACTCCCACGTGGCCAACTACAGTTTGAGTCCTGGACCTGGTGGCTTGCTTTCTTACTTTCCTTCTCTTTCTGTGTGTGTCTCTCTCTAGTAAAATTAAAATAAGTGAATGAAAAAATAAAATTAAAAAAAATTATTTAAAAATATTTAGAAACTGAAAAAGTGTTCCCATTGACACAGGGTGGTCAGAGAAACCCTTGAAGAGATAATATCTGAACTGACACCTGAGACACAACAGCAATGAAAGTGGCATTTTAGAAAGCTGAGTGTGGTGGTAGATGCCTGTGGTCCCAGTTACTCAGGAGGTTGAGGTACGAGGATCAAGACATAGGGAAAATCTGTCCAAAAAAAACACCACACAGATTCACACATGCAAAGAACAACAAGAAAATGTATGAAATAAGTGGAATTTATTTATTTATTTAAAGGATTATTTTATTTATTTTAGAGCGACAGAGCGAGAGAGAGAGCGTATGAGAGAGAGGGGATGTACAAAAGCAAGCCGCTAGGCCTGGGACTCGAATTGCAGTCAGCCAAGTGGGAGTTTAATGGCCTTAACCACCATGCCACTTGCTGGCCCCAGTGGGATTTATTTTATAAAAGACATGAATAGTTTTAAAGTAAAATAGGTACATGGCTAACAGTATAATAGCATTATTGTAAATACTTTACATCCATTAAATATTTAACCTTCATAACTGCATAAGGCAAATACTCATGTCCCTCATTTTCTGGATAAGAAACTGAGAAAAAGGAACCAGCAGTTAGCATAATGGCTATGTTGCTGGACTCCCATGTGGTCGACTGCGGTTTGTGTCCCGGACCCGGTGGCTTAGAACTCATGCCGGGCACGTGTGCGTGTGTGCCCAAGATCCCGAGAGGAGAATGGAGGAGAAGGGATTGCGGCGTGACCATCCCCCCTGGGGGGTGATTTCTCGCTTTCTGTCTCTATGTCTCTCTCTGTCTGGCGAGCGCACGCGCCCTATAGCGAAAACCTCTCAAACAAACAAACAAAAACCAAAAAGAAACTGAGAAAATCCAGTCATTTTTCTAAACTACACGGTAAGGCAATAACTTGACTCTAGAGGATAAAGCCCTCCTGGGTTTCTCTTCTCATTTCTTCTTCTTAAGTTTTTTAATTCTCACTCTCTATTACCAAGGAGCAAAGATTCTCTTAACATTAACCCTATGAAGAGCCGCATGTGGTAAGGACGTGAGGTTTCTTGCCAATAGACATCTGAGGGAGTTATCTTAGAAATGGATCTAGCTGCAACTCTGGCCAACATCTTTTTTTTTTTTTTTTTTTTTTTTATGTTTCCTTATTCATTCTATGAGTGAGAGATACAAAGAGAGCACACACCTCCAACAGAGTCCCAATGCAAAGATCCATCCCCAGCAGCACACCCTGGGCACATGGGTACCTGGCATACTCAGGGAGGTCTCTAGATGTGAGTCTGGATCCTTCCATTGTGGGTCAGCCTCACAGAAAATCACACTTGACCATGACACTACCATCTGGCCCTCTGCTGGACAACATCTCAACACTAACCTCATGAGCAACACTGAGCCACCACTTAGGTAAGCTCCTAAATCCATGACCCACAAAAACTATCAGATAATAAATGTCTGCTGTTTTAAGCTACTAAGTTTTGTAGCAATTTGTAACACATGTTTTATCTCTTATTAGTCTTTAATTTCTGTCAGCTACTTTTAGATAATTTATTTAACTTTATTATTATTAATTTGCAATAAGGCACACATGCTCACCAGAGAGAAAAAGTGAGAGAGTGAGAGAGAGAGAGAGAGAAAGTAAGAAAGCAAGCCTCCAGGTCCAGGACTTGAACCACAGTCAACCATATGAGAATCTAGCACTTTAACTACCATGCTACCTGCTGGCCCCTCACTACTCTAAATCTTAACTCTTACCTTTATTCCTTGATTTAAAAAAATCTCAAACCCCATTTCTGTGTGTAAGAGGCAAACTCGTCATAATCCTCCACATCGAAGTTTATACTAATCACTCCCATCCTTGCCTCTTGTTCTTTTCTTATACTGGAAGAGATTATTCCTCTAGCTGTGCCAGGTTAGGGGTGCTATTTTCCTCCCTGATACTTCCAACTGCAACCCTCTCTCCACCTTTCATTTTTTTCTCCATAAGTATGAACTCATGTTGTCTCATCTTTAAAAAAAATTAAACCTTTCAGTTGTTTCTCTACTCTTCATCAAGAGGAGCGTTTGTCTCTTTATCTC
>NW_006159844.1:9455587-9456022 GCF_000334495.1 Tupaia belangeri chinensis | reverse complement strand
AGGAGAAGGGATTGCGGCGTGACCATCCCCCCTGGGGGGTGATTTCTCGCTTTCTGTCTCTATGTCTCTCTCTGTCTGGCGAGCGCACGCGCCCTATAGCGAAAACCTCTCAAACAAACAAACAAAAACCAAAAAGAAACTGAGAAAATCCAGTCATTTTTCTAAACTACACGGTAAGGCAATAACTTGACTCTAGAGGATAAAGCCCTCCTGGGTTTCTCTTCTCATTTCTTCTTCTTAAGTTTTTTAATTCTCACTCTCTATTACCAAGGAGCAAAGATTCTCTTAACATTAACCCTATGAAGAGCCGCATGTGGTAAGGACGTGAGGTTTCTTGCCAATAGACATCTGAGGGAGTTATCTTAGAAATGGATCTAGCTGCAACTCTGGCCAACATCTTTTTTTTTTTTTTTTTTTTTTTACTTCCTTATTTCT
>NW_006159844.1:9454605-9455577 GCF_000334495.1 Tupaia belangeri chinensis | reverse complement strand
GCCAACATCTTTTTTTTTTTTTTTTTTTTTTTTAAGTTTCCTTATTCATTCTATGAGTGAGAGATACAAAGAGAGCACACACCTCCAACAGAGTCCCAATGCAAAGATCCATCCCCAGCAGCACACCCTGGGCACATGGGTACCTGGCATACTCAGGGAGGTCTCTAGATGTGAGTCTGGATCCTTCCATTGTGGGTCAGCCTCACAGAAAATCACACTTGACCATGACACTACCATCTGGCCCTCTGCTGGACAACATCTCAACACTAACCTCATGAGCAACACTGAGCCACCACTTAGGTAAGCTCCTAAATCCATGACCCACAAAAACTATCAGATAATAAATGTCTGCTGTTTTAAGCTACTAAGTTTTGTAGCAATTTGTAACACATGTTTTATCTCTTATTAGTCTTTAATTTCTGTCAGCTACTTTTAGATAATTTATTTAACTTTATTATTATTAATTTGCAATAAGGCACACATGCTCACCAGAGAGAAAAAGTGAGAGAGTGAGAGAGAGAGAGAGAGAAAGTAAGAAAGCAAGCCTCCAGGTCCAGGACTTGAACCACAGTCAACCATATGAGAATCTAGCACTTTAACTACCATGCTACCTGCTGGCCCCTCACTACTCTAAATCTTAACTCTTACCTTTATTCCTTGATTTAAAAAAATCTCAAACCCCATTTCTGTGTGTAAGAGGCAAACTCGTCATAATCCTCCACATCGAAGTTTATACTAATCACTCCCATCCTTGCCTCTTGTTCTTTTCTTATACTGGAAGAGATTATTCCTCTAGCTGTGCCAGGTTAGGGGTGCTATTTTCCTCCCTGATACTTCCAACTGCAACCCTCTCTCCACCTTTCATTTTTTTCTCCATAAGTATGAACTCATGTTGTCTCATCTTTAAAAAAAATTAAACCTTTCAGTCGTTTCTCTACTCTTCATCAAGAGGAGCGTTTGTCTCTTTATCTC
>NW_006159844.1:9448034-9454583 GCF_000334495.1 Tupaia belangeri chinensis | reverse complement strand
CTTTCCCTAGCTTTACTGTTCTCATTGCACCGCCCAGGCCAGCCTCCAGCCTGTGATCCTCCTGACTCAGCCTTCCTGAGTTGCTGGGAAATATAGTCACACATCACCATCTCCAGAGATTTTGGTCCTTTTCTTGCGCTATAAACTCAAGTTGGGTGATTCTAATTATCTCATAGATTGTACTGACAGCTCCCAGATACATTTAATCCAAAATAATCTCTACCCCAGTCCACATTCTTCAATTCTGGAGTTGTACACATCTGCCCCACCTGATTATCCCATAGGCATGTCAAGTTCAACTCAGCATCTCTTTCTGAAAAGCCTTGCTTTGTTATTTCTGTTAATGGTACTATGAGTGCTCATGTCATCCTTCTCTTTCAACTCCTAAACCACACCATTAGTAAATTCTACTAAAAATTTCTCAACATTTTATTTTTCATCATTCTACTTTTCTTCATTCTTAATATCATTTTATCTCCAACAGTCTGGTTTTCTTCTCTATACTGCTGCCAAGATTCTTTAGAAATGCAAATGCATCACATTATCATCTAAAAAACTTCCATGATTGCTCATGTGAATTATAAGCAGTCCACATGCAAGTCATGCCAAACCCTCCATAACCTGGCCTCATGTACCATCCAATTTCATTTCTTTCTCTGCTAATCACCACTCACTACTCCCCTACTCTTCTCTATTCTCCATTGCTCTACCTGCTGTCCATAAACATACCATTCTATTTATTGGGTCTCTGGAAGTAATGATGTGATTTTCTATGCAAAAATGTGTCATGACTTTTCTGACAACCCAATAATTTTCTACGTTTTTTTTTTTTTTTAGAATTATATTTTACTTAACTTCATTTATTTGTTTATTTATTTTAATTTGACCAGAGAGTGACAGAGTGAAAGAGAGAAGAAAAGTGAGAAAGCAAGCCACCAGGTCCAGGACTTGAACCACAGTTGGCCATGTGGAAGTCTGGCACTTCTAGCCACGATGCTACCTGCCAGCCCCAATTTTCTACATTTTTTCTACCTGCTGTCCATAAACATACCATTCTATTTATTGGGTCTCTGGAAGTAATGATGTGATTTTCTATGCAAAAATGTGTCATGACTTTTCTGACAACCCAATAATTTTCTACGTTTTTTTTTTTTTTAGAATTATATTTTACTTAACTTCATTTATTTGTTTATTTATTTTAATTTGACCAGAGAGTGACAGAGTGAAAGAGAGAAGAAAAGTGAGAAAGCAAGCCACCAGGTCTAGGACTTGAACCACAGTTGGCCATGTGGAAGTCTGGCACTTCTAGCCACGATGCTACCTGCCAGCCCCAATTTTCTACATTTTTTTAAAAAAATGAAGATGTGGTACCTAGAATCCATTTCTATATTTTCCATGAGGAGTATGCTTTATAATCTTTTAAGAAATTGACTCTTCTGAGAAGGCTCTTGTAGCAGAGATACAGATGCAGCACTGAGATCTCTTCCAAAAGAGAACGTGCTGCCCAGCTGTGGGGAGATATACTACTAAAAAATAAAAAATATATAAGAGAAAAACAAATTTTACTGAGAGTAGCACTGGCTATTATTTATTGATACATGTCAGATAATCAGAGAGATGCTTTTCATATGTCACTACTGCCAATATAATATTCTTGTTTGTTAATGAGAAAACTAAGGTTGAAAAATATTGGCTAACTTGACTAGTCATTTAGCTAGTAAATGCTGGAGTGATAAACCATATTGCTCTTATTTTTCATTTATAATGTATGGCTTATTCACTTTTCAGTACATTGTGCATCTTAAAAACTTATGTCGGGGCCAGCAGATGGAGTGGTGGTTAACAGCGCTGGACTCCCACATGGCCAACTGTGGTTCGAGTCCCAGACCTGGTGGCTTGCTTTCTCATTTTCTCTCTCTCTGTCACTCTCACTCTTACTCTATCCCTCTCTGGTCAAATTAAAATAAATAAATAAATGGATAAATAAAGTTAGATAAAATAATTCTTAAAAAAAAACCTTATGTCAGGGAGACATGGATCATACATATTTTTTATTTAACTTCATTTTATTTATTTATTTATTTATTTATTTATTTTAATTTGACTAGAGAGGGACAGAGTGAAAGAGTGAGAGAGGGAAAGTGAGAAAGCAAGTCTCTAGGTCTGGGACTTGAACCATGGTTGCCCATGTGGGAGTCTAGTGCCTTTAACCACCACGCCACCTGCCAGCCCCATGGATCATATTTTTTAAATAAACATACTATTACCTCTGAAGATTTCTCACTGTCAATATATAGGCCTGCCATTTAATTGTACTGTAGATTAATGATACTAAAACAAGAACACAGATTTTCTTTTAAAGAATTACATATCCTGTAAATACATAGCAGTGAATACTGTCTTCTCTAGGTGAAACTGTCAAATATAATCAAGTAAATAGCTTATCCTAGAAAAATATTCCTCTTTTTTAAAAAACAAACTGAGTAACTGCTTCCAAATAGCCTCAGTTACCTGGATCCCAACAATCAAGGATTGTCGTTAAAGCACTTCGGAGAAGGTCAGTCCAAGCAGTTTGGCTCTTTTCTGCTCGGGCCATGGGAGAAGACAATATTCCTTTTAGCGCCTGTAGAGAGGCTGCAACTGTTGAAGATAACTGGCCCCCTGATAACTTCACAGCAGTTTCTCTGAGGACTCCAATTGTGAGGTACAATATAGTAGGGAGAATAGAGATGCTTCCTGTAAGATATATTTTTAAAATATCACTCTGGATTTCAGAATGGACACACATATGCACATATTCTTACTTCATTCATTTATTTATATTTCCTACAAAGAAACCATCAATGAGTAAGACAGAACTTCCGAGCCTTTAAGATTATTTCTCAAAATGGATTATAACTGTTAAGAAAATTTAAGTAACTTTTGATAACTGGAAATGTTACTTGAATTGTATCAATTAGTATCATTATGCTTTTATTGTCTTATTTTGTTTTACTCAGTAGTTGACAGATGAATTTGTTTACTTTAAAATTTTTTTTATTGTGGTAGAATGTATGTAACGTAAAATTTGCCATTTAACCATTTAAAATTCTATAATCCAGTGGTATCAAGTACATTCACAATGTTGTGCGACCACTACCACCATCCACTTCTTTTTTTTTTTTTTTTTTTTTTTAACCACTGCCACCATCCACTTATTTTTTTTTTTTAAAAGTTTTGCTATAGGGTGCGTGTGTTTGCCAGACAGGAGAGAGACAGAGAGAGTGGGGAAACTGAGAACACACCCTCCAGGGGTACAGACATGCTGCAATACTCTCCTCTATTCTCCTCTTGGGATTCTGGCCACGCATGTACAAGTATCCAAGACCAAGTCACTGGGTCTGGGACTCGGACCAGTGTGATCCAGCCGCCTTAACTGCCATGCCACCAGCTGGCCTGCCACCATCCATTTAAGTTTATTTTATATTAAAATTTTTTCCACGGAATTTGCAGAGATCTTATCAGTACAAATATTAAAAGTTTTCATGGTCAGAGTTGAGAAGTCAGTTATTTTAAATGAAAGCAAAGAAACTAATGCTAAAATGGTCAATTTGCTGAAACTACTCAATGAAACTCATAGTGCATTTTTATGCCTGATCCCCTGCTAGTCATTTTTTCTCCCACTTGGTAGAGACAGTATAAGAATAAGAAGTATGGGCTGAAGCTTACAATCATGAGGCTAAAAGTAAGATAGCAAATCAAACTGGTCAGGACTCTAAGGAAGAAATATTCTTCCTAATTAAGAATGCCACTTAAGTAATGAATACCTATTAATGTGCTAGATTTTATAGAGCATATAAAATTTAGTTAGAGGGACTAGCAGATGGCATAATGGTTATGTCGCTGGATTCTCACATAGCTGACTGCAGTTTGAGTCCCGCCAGACCCAGTGGCTTGAAATTGGCGCTGGGTGCATATGTGCGTGCCCAAAGTCCGGAGAGAATGGAGGAGAAAGGATTGCAGTGTGGCCATCCCCCTGGAGGGTGATTTCTCACTTTTTGTTTCTCTTTCTCTGTCTCTTTGGCAAGCACATGTGCCTTGGAGCAAATATATATATATATATATATATATATATGTGTGTGTGTGTGTGTGTGTGTGTGTATATATATATATATATAAATTTTTTTTTATAAATTTAGTTGGGGGGGCCAGGGGTACTGGACTCCCATGTGGCCAACCATGGTTCCAGTCCTGAACCCGGTGGCTTACTTTCTCACTTTCCCTCTCTCTCTTGCTCTGTCTCTTTCTGCGCAAATTAAAAATAAACAAACAAATAAATAAACTTAAATAAAATAATTCTTTAAAAAATTTAGCTGGAAACAAGACATATATATGAAAATGTATCTTTTGTATGTATTTATTTTTTAAGTTTCATAATTGATCACATATAATGCCTCTATCTGACAGATAGAAGCTACAGATCTATAGATAGAAATGAATAACAGAATGGCAATAGCACAGAGCGAGGATGAATGTGAAGTCCCCTGGGTTTCGCAGTTGCACAGAGGAAAAGGCAGTGACTCCACACTATAGGGTGAGCTTTAAATGCTACAAAAGAGTGAGCTCTTGATTCCAAACAGCACTGAAGATGATGGTAAACTTCTGTTATCACCAAGCTAGAAAAAAGAGCTAAAAGTGCTTTAAACCTAATAAATAAGTGTTAATTACTTAAATAACAGATTGTCTATGTAGAGAGGAAATTACACTACCCATTTATCCTAATACCCAAGTTTCAATAACAAGTTAAACCACTGATTGGTACTGTCAATCAAAAAGCCTATTTACTGTCTCTATGTTTTTTTTTTTTTCTTTTTTTGGAGAGGTTTTTGCTATAGGGCGCATGAGTTCGCCAGACAGACAGAGACAGACAGAGAGATAGAAAGCAAGAAATCACCCCCCAGAGGGGATGGCCACACCGCAATCCCTTCTCCTCCATTCTCCTCTCGGGATCTTGGGCACGCACGCACATGCGCCCGGTGTGAGTTTAAGCCACTGGGTCTGGGACTCGAACCGTGGTTGACTACGTGGGAGTCCAGCGACATAGCCATTACGCTAACTGCTGGTCCCCCTTACTGTTTCTATGTTTATGCTCATCCTTCAGTAAAACAAGTAACTAGAATGTGATGCTACTCTTAGAGGATTAGAAACAATACCTAAACATTTGGGTTAGCACCCATTTAATGAGAAAAGATTAGCAACTAGTCTCTAGTATCTATTAAGACCTTTTTCCTCCTTCTAGGTCAGGCAGAGCAATCACACCCCACAGAATACCTTCAGGAGAGCATACTGTAGGAAGCTCGGAGAGGATGACCAATGCAGCTGAGACCAACTGACTCCCGTCTTCTGACAGCATCTGTGGCTTGGTGGCTTTTACTCCTGGGCTACCTGTCAGTTTAGGATTTAGTTCTGGGAGTTGTCTAACTAGAATGCACACACACAACTCCAGTGTTGCAAAGACCAAAGACTTCCCAGGCACCAGTCCTCCAGTGTCCTTTCCTTCTCCAAATTCTGGCAGAGTTTCCTTTTCGGCAGCCCCATCATCCACTAAAAGACAGAAAGAAGGTGTTTAATAAATACTTAAGTGTTTGCTTTGCTCTGTGTCTATGGCAATTTAGTTAATTTTTGTTACAGGTAACACTTTTTTTTTTTTTTGGTAAGAGTGATTTTTTGCTATAGGGTGCATGTACTCGCCACATAGAGAGACAGGAGAGACAGAGAGTGAGAAATTACCGCGCTCCCCCTCCCGGGAGGGTGGCCATGCTGCAATCCCTTCTCCTCCCGGGATCTTGGGCAAGCACACACATTCTCCTGGCATGAGAATGAGGTTTAAGTCCTGGGTACAGGACTCGAGCCGTGGTCAACTACATGGGAGTCTAGTGACATAACCATTATATCATCTGCTGTGTCCCATGGTAACACATTTAATGGCTAAAGTCTTTGTTAATGACTAAAGGAGAAAGTAGTCATGGAGGCAAAAGTAGCTGTCTCTATTTTGACTACTGCAGATCCTTACCATCCTGTCAGTTCAAAATATTGCCTGGTTAATTCTTTCTTGAGAAGAAGCTAGCCTGTGGCTTGGTGGTTAAAGTGACTGGATCCCAAATAGCTGACTGCATAGTTCAAGTCTCAGATGCGACACCTTGAAAAACACCTGGGTGTGTGTGACTGAGTGCCCAAAATCCTGAAAGAAGAGATGAGGGAGAGATGGAGGAGAAGGGATTATGATATGACCATGATCCATGGGGGGTTAGGGTGTAGTGTTTTCTTGCTTTTCTTTCTAGCTCTCTCCAGCAAGCACATTTGTCCTGTGGCAAGCTAAAAACGATTTAAAAAGAAAAGAAAAAAAAATGAATGTGAATCTGATAGACCTCTAGCAGTCACAAGTGACCTTAAGTATTAATAATGGCTGGGCAGATAGATAGGAGCCTAGGTCTCTGAGGTCTTTAAGAAGTTGCTATACTGCCCTATATTATTTACATCTGGATTTTTTTTTTTTTTTTTTTTTTGGAG
>NW_006159844.1:9431173-9448022 GCF_000334495.1 Tupaia belangeri chinensis | reverse complement strand
TTTTTTTTTTTTTTGGAGAGGTTTTTGCTATAGGGTGTGAGCGCTCGCCAGAAAGACAGAGAGAGATAGAAAGCCAGAAATCACCCTGTAGGGGGTACGGCCATGCCGCAATCCCGTCTCCTCTCAGGATCTTGGGCATGCACGCACAAGTGCCCGGCATGAGTTTAAGCCACTGGGTCCAGGACTTGAACTGAGGCTGACTACACCGGAGTCCAGCAACATATAGCCATTACTGCGGGCCCTGCATCTGGACTTTTTTTCTTTTTGTTTTAATTATTTTATTTAATTTCATTCATTATAATTATTACTTTTTAAAATTTGATGAGAGAGAGAGGGAAAGTGAGAAAGGAAGCCACCAGGTCCAGGACTCAAACCATAGTCGGACATGTGGGAGTCCAGCACCCTAACCACCATGCCACCTGCCGGTCCCACATGTGGACTTTCTGGACAAGAGAAGCAATCCTTGTGTTCCACTGTCATACTTGATTTTCTATTATATGCAGTCAAATGTAACCTTAAATAATAAACCTACCAACACTGTATTAGGCTTATAAATAAGCAATTTATAAACTAGTCAATAAAAAGTGTCAGTTCTTTCCGTACATACTGTAAACACAGTTAAAAGCAAGTACTTTTAGTAGTTAAGGGATTTTTTTTTTTCTCCCAGGTATTATTAAAATTCTCATTTTCCCAAAGAATAGTAGTTTAGTTGCTGACAATATCCAAGCTAACATGTAGAGGTGTTTGAGAGGAGTAAAGCTACTCCCAGAGATGCTTCATTTGTACTAGATTCAGTACATTATCAAAACTACATAAATGAGGCCAGTCCGTGGCACAGTGGTTAAGCACTATGCACAGGGAGCCAGAACCCACATGACTGAACACAATCAAATCTCAGCCCCTGTAGCTTGAAAACACGACAGGCACATGTACATGTATGTACATATATGCACATCCTGACGGGATGGAGAAATGAAGGAAAGATGACTGTGGTGTGACAATGCCCCACTAGGGGGGTGCTTCTCTCCCTCTCTGGCAAGCATATGTGTCTTCTGGAAATAAGACAAAAGTTACATAGACACATTAAGTAATACTTTTATAAATCATGATGTTACGTAACTTGGCATTAAGGGTTAGCGTTTACCTTCTGCACTTCGTCTCTTTTCCTTCACATGTTCTTGAGCTGCACAGATAATCTGTCTTACCACTTCAAGTGAAGCCAGTTGAATAGAAGGTGATTCTCTGGTCAAAATCACTCGATGAAGCACATTCAGCAACTCAATACCCAAGTCCTATAACAAAAACATTGTGGGGGTACTATATTGGAAGTTATATACACTATTAAGTGTCATTATGAAATTCAAAAAGAGAGAATATAATACTTGCTCCACTTTAAGCCATTCTAGATTTTTTTTTTTGTTCAATCTTATGGGAGATGACATTATGACAAAAGATTTTTCTCATAGGTCCTAAAAAGGAAAAACAGAAAAGGAATTTTCCAAAACAAGATGGACTGAAATATAATTCCCATGTTTATATTTAGGTTTCCTAGTAATAATAAAAAATGAGGGAGAACTACTGACATTAACAGATGGAAAGTTAATAAGCTTAGAATGGGTATCTCTTTACAGAATAAAATATACTGGAAAAATTCTACTTTTCCCTTTTCATTGTTTACTGCTTATTCTTTCATCTGTGAAGATAACAGTAAAACTTTCATTATGATACTTGTTTTAGCAAACAGAGAAAATAAACACAAAGTTTAAAGATTTATTCAAGCCCAATCCAAGTCAGGTTGGAACCTGATTTATGCTTTAAATCCAATAAAAAACAGGTTAATTACTTAATAATAGTCTATGTGGATAGGAAATACTACCGATTTATCTTAACAAAATTAATATACTGGGGGGGCAGCAGATGCTGTGGTGCTTAAGGCACTGGACACTCCCACATGCATGCCTGACCACGGTTTGAGTCCTGGACCTGGCAGCTTGCTTTCTCACTTTCCTTTTCTTTTTCTCTCTCTTGTAAAATTAAAAACAACAAAATTAAATTAAAAAAATCCTACAACAAATTAATATACTGGATAACACATGATGCTAAAAGTGCCTGTTCAATGCCTAGAAGCCCTTGATAAAAGTAACAAAGGAAGTGCCATACTTTTTTCAGCAATCTTTCTACCAGGGCCACAAAAGGGTCAGGTATGACTCATTAGTGTCAGACCCCACTTATAGGTTATATTGCAATTTCTTAAAATGTCCAAGAGTGAGAACTCAGCCAACAGAAATACTTTGTAATAGACAGAAACTATAAGATCCAATTAGGTTCTCTCCTGGGGAAATGAAAGATACAGATGTATATGAAGACACAGGTGTTTAAAAGCAGGGTGTACAGAAGCAGAAGGAAACAAAGAATGAATGCCCCATGTAGGGGATCAGCAGTTAGCATAATAGCTATGTTGATAGACTGCCATGTAGTCGACCGCGGTTCGCGTCCTGGACCCGGTGGCTTAAAACTCACGCCAGGCGTGTGTGTGTGCATGCCCAAGATCCCGAGAGGAGAATGGAGGAGAAAGGATTGCGGCGTGGCCATTCCCCCTGGGGGATGATTTCTTGCTTTCTGTCTCTCTGTCTCTCTCTGGCGAGCGCATGCACCCTATGGCAAAAACCTCGCAAAAGAAAAAAAAAAAGAAAAGCCCCATGTAATCAGTGACTAGTGAAATGGACAATGCAATATAGAACCTTCCCACTGTAGCCAAAGAAGCAGACAGAAAAATGGAGAGAGGCACAAGTGCTCCTGGTCACCACGCATGCTGACATAAGGTCTAGCTGAATACCTGTGTAGTTTTTAATGTTTTATTCCATGAATAAGAGAGAGATAAACATACAGCGAGAAAGTACGCTTCCCCAACGGGGATCTTGACACTATGATCTACAATCAGCTTTAGCCAACCTTACATCATGGGCACACTCAGTTACCTACTCAAGGAGGTAACTAAGTACAACGTACTCTGGATGGAAATCTGGGACCTTCCTATGTGTGTCAGCCTTATAAGCACTAACTGTTTTTTTTTTTTTTTTGCTGCTGCACCACTATCTGGTCTATATTTTCCTTTTTACTTCTCGGTGTTCACTTTTTGTTTGTTGTCTTCCTAAGCATGTTTCCATTCCTTGTTATCTTTAGAAAGTTTTTGCTGCTGCGCCACTATCTGTCTATATTTTCCTTTTTACTTCTCGGTGTTCACTTTTTGTTTGTTGTATTCCTAAGCATGTTTCCATTCCTTGTTATCTTTAGAAAGCTACCAAAAAAAGAAAAAAATAAAGAAGTTCAGCCAGCTCTGTGGGACAGCAGCAATGCACTGCTCAAGAGAAGCTGGATCCTACAAGGTGACTGTGATTTGAATCCCTGGGCTGGTGAGTCTCAAACACAATGGGCATGTGTGTGAGTGCCCACAATCTGACAGGCTGGAGGAATAGAGAAAGGAGGTTAAGGTGTGACCAGACTTTACGGAGGGCGGCTCTCGCTCGTACGTGAGCACATGTGTGCTTTATGATGGATAAAGGAAAGTTTTATAAAAAGAATCACCTGATCACTGCCAATTTTAGATCTGGGCCAAGGAACATCTAGAAGGGCCTGTAATGCATGTAAACAAGCAGTAATACTTTCCATGGTTGCATCTGAGCGCAAGGAACACAGAAATTCCACACTGATTCCTGTAGAAAGCAAAAGGCAAAAGAGCCTGTTTTGAGAATCTTAGTTTATGAAGTAAAATAATTAATCTTATATTTTGGTGAGATACACAAATATGCTTAGCAAAAAGGTAATGTAAATAAATCACAATGAATTTAAAGCTCTTAATAATTAATAAGACAAGTCCCTTACTAGTTGTTTTTATTTACATGGACACACACAAAACAATTTCAACTAGGATGTACACTATTGCTTAGTTGCTATGAAATATTTTAAAGATATAAAAATTGCAGTAAAACTGTACCAGAGAACTCAACATGTAGAGTTTAACAAATTTCTTTTTTTTTTGGGGGGGGGGGCGGAGAGGTTTTCTGCGAATATATAAATAGAAATTATACAAACCATACATTTTATATAATTCAATCATTTACCTTTAAAACCTTCATATTTTATTTAATCAATAACTTCATTAGAGGTAATGATCTTAGTTTGCTTTCTCAGAACTAAGTTAAATATGAAAGACATTTATTCTATTTCTTCTAGAAGTTCACTGTGTTATTTTAGAAAGATACCTCACTTTAGAAATGAAGTTCCAGGGGGACCAGCAGTTGGCATAATGTCTATGTCGCTGGACTCCCATGCGGTCGACCATGGTTCGAGTCTGGGACTCAGTGGCTTAAACTCATGCAAGGCACACATGTGTGTTTGTGCTCAAGATCCCGAGAGGAGAGTGGAGGGGAGGGGAATGCAGCTTAGCTATCCCCCCTGGCGGGTGATTTCTTGCTTTCTGTCCCTGTCTCTGTCTTTCTGGCGAAAGCACATACCCTGTAGCAAAAACATCTCCAGAAAAAAAGAGAGAAATAAAGTTCCAGGAAAGTTTTTTTTAAAAAAGAAAATAGACTACATAAAAATTCACAAATTTGACAACCTTAAAATTAAAAAGAAAATGGACTACTAAAACTTCACAAATTTGACAACCTTAAAAATCTTTTTTTTTTTTTTTTTTTGAGAGGTTTTTGCTATAGGGTACATGCGTCTTTCCAGAAGACAAGAGAGACAGAAAGAGAAAAATCATCCCTAGGGGGGATGGCCATGCCGCAATCCCTTCTCCTCCATTCTCCTCTCAGGATCTTGGGCACACACGCACATGGGACTTGAACCACAGTCAACTAAGTGGGGGTCCAGAGATGTAGCCATTACATCACCTGCTGGTCCCGACAACCTTATAAATCTTTGACTTTGAAATTTTATTCCATTGAACATATTTTCTTTAACCTCTTAGCTCTTGATAATAAGGGGAGAAACCCCTCAGCATATTTATATTTTTAATGTATTTACTGAGAAATTTTGTAACATTTATAGACATTAAAGAACTGGATTTCTGTAATTGCTAAAATTTATTTAACACGAAGCTGAAACCAACCTGTAATAGGATTCTAGATTTAATATAGTGAGTTAGGTAATTTTATAAAACATATACATGTTTACCCAGTAAGGCTGTCACTAACAACTAACAAAGAATGAGGTGGTAGCCACCCAGAGGAGACAGGCTGTGAGGAACAACCCCAAAATAACCCCTGTACGGTTGTAAGCTCATAAGTTCATTCACTGACCTAAAATAAGGTGGAATCTATCAGTGAAGACATCCTCAGGGGACTTTACTGTAGTTCCACATGATGAACCCTGGCACATGGAAGTTGGTGTTACAGGCCTTGACAGATTAGACGCTCCTTCATCTGGGTCAGCAACGACGAAGCCTGTGCTTGTAAGCCACAATGATGTAGCATGGAGGATGAGCGCCCAGGAGTTACAATAATGCAACTTAGCATTTTCACTAGTCTCTGCTGTGTAGAAGGCACCACCTACCAAGAAAAGAAAAGTAATAAGAGATTAGTTTTCAGTACTTTCTTTCTGTAAAAAATATTTTCCATTGCTCTGAAAATTCCCATGTACCCCCTCTTTACAGCCAGTCCCTTATATCCCAGAACAAGCATTAGATCACTGGAAAAGTCATGATGTATTTTCTATGCAAAAATGTGTTATGACTTTCCTGACAACCCAGCATTTTCTGCTGTTTACCACAGGTTAGTTTTGCCTTTTCTTAGACACCATATAAATGGAATCATATGTAAAGTATGTATTCATGTGTGACAGTGTGTTTGTGTGTGGTGTCTTTTTTTTTAAGAATTATTTTATTTAACTTTATTTATGTATTTTTAAAATTTGACCAGAAAGGGACAGAGTGAGAGAGAGAGAATAAGTGAGAACATAAGCCACCAGGTCCAGGACTCTAACCTCAGTCAGCCATGTGGGAGTCCAGCACCCTTAACCACCACTCCACTTGCTGGCCCATGTGTGTGGTGTCTTTAATGAACTGATACATGAGAAACAGAATAGCAAGAGAGATTGGCTAAATTTTGACGGGATCTTGCCATGTTGGGGATTCTCCTAGCCTAGCCCTGCAATTAGCTAGGACTATACGACTATGCCACTGTACCAGCACGTGGACTGTTTAGGGTGGCTTCAGTCTCTTAGTAGCAGCATTTCAGCAGTATAGGCTACTGTGACTGAGCTGTACTTTATTTTATTTTTTGAAGAATTCTTTATTTAATTTTATTTTTTATTATTATTTTAATTTGACCAGAGAGATAGAGAAAGTGAGAAAGCAAGCCACCAGGTCCAGGACTCAAACTGTGGTTGGTCATGTGGGAGTCCAGCACCTTCTTTCTTTTTTTAGAGGTTTTTACTATGGGGTACGTGCACTTGCCAGCAAGACAGAGAGATAGAAAGTGAGAAATTACCCCCCAGCAGGGATGGCCACACCACAATCCCTTCTCCTCCATTCTCCTCTTGGGATCTTGTGCACACACTCACATGCGCCCAGTGTGAGTTTAAGCCACCAGGTCCAGAACTTGAACTACAGTTGACTACATGGGAGTCCAGCAACATAGCCATTACTCCAACTGCTGGTTCCCGGAGTCTAGCACCTTTACCCACCACACCACCTCCTGGCCCCTGTATTTTATTTTTGTTTAGACAGGGACTCACTATGTCACCATCATCCTGTTTCAGTTTTCTGAGTAGCTAAAACTATAGGCACCATGCCCGATTCTTTTTCAGAGTCTCACTATACTGTCCACACTGGCTGTTAGCTTACTCAATGGTCTGCAGCATCCTCCCAAGTAGCTAGAACTCCAGTCATGTGCTATATACCTGGCATTTTAGAGTAAGCGAGGGACTGTACCTGGGCTTCCCACATGGCCTTACCTACTAATAAGCAAGTGTATCTAGCATGTGCTACTGCATGACGGTCATGAGACTGACTTGTTTTTTTCTAGGAATAACAATACTTTTGGAGATTCATTCAAATTATTATGTTAACTGATATTGTTATCAATGTTTTTATATCTCTTAGGGGTACAACTGCTGGGTCACAGAGCTGATTTACCTTTAACTTCATAAGAAACTTTCACACTGGCCCAGCTACAGTGGTGCATACGGCTAAGACTATTTCATAGGCTGGAACCCAGTCCAACCTAAAGGCTGGGTGCAGGTTGTACACATACAATCCCAACGATATTCAGAAGGCAGAGACAAGAGGACTGCAAGCACAAGGCCAGGTGTGCAAAATAGCAAGACTGTCTAAAAATAAGCAAGGTATAAGGCATAGGTCTATGGTCCCAGCTGGGAGTCTGAGCAAAAGGACTATGATATACAGGGACCTTGTCTATTAAAAAAGAAAAGAAAAGAAATAAAGAAAAGGAAAGGAAAGGAAAGAAAAAATCAGGTAAACTAATTCTTAACTTTTAATAATCTAGTTGTAATTTTATTTTTTTTATGAATTATTTAATTTTATTTATTCATTTTTATTGATTTTAATTTGACCAGAAAGAGACTGAGAGAGAGAGAGAGAGAGAGAGAGAGAGAGAGAGAGAAAGCAAGTTGCCAGGTCCAGGACTCAAACCACTGTTGGCCACGTGGGAGTACAATGCCTTTAACCACCACGTCACCTGCTGGTCCCATAATTTTATTTTATCTTATTTAAAATTTTACCAGAGGGTGTGTGGGTTTGCAGGACAAAATGTGAAAAAGCATTTTCACGTGGGAGTCCAGTGCCTTAGCCACCACGCCACCTGTAGTCCCCTGCATTGTCACAGAGGATGGTTATGCTGCAATCTCTTCTCCTCCGTGTCTCCTTCCTTTTGGAATTTTAGGCATGCATACACATATGCCCAGTGTTTTTTCTGTTGCCAAGTTGTTACTCAAATTACACAATCAACCATGTGGGATCCCACCATCTCAGTCACAGGTTGGCCTTTAGTCATATTTTAACATTTACCCTTTTCTTTCTTTTATGAGAGACAGACAGACAGACAGACAGACAGACAGACATCCCCAACAGAGTCTTAGCATTGTATTCCACTAATAGCTTTAGCCAGCCTTGGATCATGAGCACAGAATGTGCCCAGAGTGTTCAGGAAAGTCTCTGGATGCAAACCTGGAACTTTCCCATATAGGTTATTCTTGCAGAGTACTGTGTTAGCACTGTGCCACTGTCTGACCCTAATATAAAACAAAATATGTGTATAGGGGCCAGCAGGTGGCATGGTAGTTAAGGCACTGGACTCCCACATGGCCGATGATGGTTTGATTCCTAGACCTGGTGGCTTGCTTTCTCACTTTCCCTCTCTCTCTTTTTCTTTCTCTGATTAGCACACATGTCCTATAGCAAATTAAAAAAAAAAAAGAAAAAGAAAAAAGTATACATTTTTGTCTAAGACAAATACTAGTACCCATTTCCACTTCTAACACTGACATTAAACGTTGGCCTTATTTTTTACATCTCTCATGTTTCTTAAAAAACCTAAAATTTTGGAGCTGGCAGGTGGCATGGTGGCTAAGGATGCTGAACTCCTACAGGGCCAACCATGGTTGGAGTCCCAGACCTGGTGGCCTGCTTTCTCACTTTCTCTCCCTGTCCCTCTCTGGTCAAATTAAAAAAACAATAAATAAACCTGTTGTGGCCAGCAGATGGCATGGTGGTTGGAGTATTAGACTCCCACATGGCCAACTGCAGTTCAAGTCCCGGACCTGGTGGCTTGCTTTTGCACTTTCCCTCCCTCCTGCCCTCTTTCCTCTCATTCTGTCCCTCTCTGGTCAAATTAAAATAAATAAATAAATAGAAATAAAATAATTCTTGGGGAAAATAAAAACAAAACAAAAAACAGGGTTAGCAGGTGGCATATGGTTAAGGCATTGGACTCCCATATAGCCAATTGTGGTTTGAGTCCTGGACCTGGTGGCCTGAAAATCACATGGGCATATGTGTGTACATGCCCCAAATCTCAAGAGGATGACAGAGGACAAGGAATTGTGACGTGGCTAGCCCCCCTGGAGAGCTCATTTCTTATTTTCCCTCTATCTGTCTCTCTGGTGAGCACACATGCCTTATGGCATAAACCTATGAAACACTAACTCTCAACTATTTTTTCCATAACCACTTTCTTCAAATCAGTGTGAATTAAATGAAGTGCTGTTTTATACTTTCACAATTGATGTATATATTCATATATAATTTAATACTATTATTTTGTGTGATTAAAAGTTTGCTTAAAAGGAATCATGGCATGGTCCCATATTTCAGGGTTAAACACTCTAAATAATGAGGGAGATCCCACATAGTCGACTACAGTTCAACTCCCAGTCCCAATCCCAGTGGCTTGAAAAAAAAAAACAAAACACTGAGTGCATATGTGCATGTGCCTAAAATCCTGACATAAGAAGAAATGGAGGAAAGGGGATCGTCACATGACAAGGCACTATTTGGGGGCATTCTCTCTGGTGTATGCATGAGCCTTCTGGCATTTAAAAAAAAGGGCTGGACCAGCAGATGACTTAATGGTTATGTTGCTGGACTCCTACACAGTCAACGGTGGTTCAAGTCCTAGGCCTGGTGACTTAAAAAACTCACGGCAGGAGCATGTACATGCATGCCCAAGATCCTAAGAAGATAATGGAGAAGGGATTGTGGCATGATCCAAACCCTAGGGGAAATTTCTCACTTTCTGTTTCTCTCTGTCTCTTCAGTGAGCACATGCTCCCTATAGCACAAATCTCTCTCAAAAAAAGGAGGAATCATAACTTATATATCCTCTTGAACTTTGAACTTATTTTTTTTTTTCCAAATAACATGTTTTGGAGATTTGCTTGTTAATATTGCTATATGCAGTCATTAATTTTTCCCTGTTAAATTATGTGAATAAATCAGTTTATTTTCATTTCATTTTGTTTCCATTTTTATACTATTGTAATGTACAATATATATTGTATATACCTCATTATATATAATTCCAATAAAATTCTTTTTTTATTTAAAAAATTTTTCTTTTATCTTATTTAACTTTATTATTATTATTATTTTCCAGTTTGATCAGCCAGAGAGAGAAAGTGAGAGAGCGAGAGAGAAAGTGAGAAAGCAAGCCACCTGGTTTGGGACTCAAACCATGGTCGGCTGTGTGGGAGCGTCCAGTGCCTTAATTATCAAGCCACTTACTGGTCCCCTAATTCCAATAAAAATTCTGACAGAACTTGACAAGCTGATCCTAAAATTCATCATAACTATAAAATTAGATCTTTATCCTCATTCTAAACATGCAAAATAAATTCCTGTTCAACTAAAAAGTTCAAATTATAAAAGGGAAACCTGTATTATGTCTTCATAATTAAAAAAAATTTTTTAGAGATTTTTGCTATAGGGTGCATGTGCTCACCAGAGAGACAGAGACAGCAAGAAATCATCCTTCAGGGGCAATGGTCATGCTGTAACCCCTTCTTCTCCATTTTCCTCTCATGATCTTGGGCATGCACGCATACTCGCCCAGCATGAGTTTTAAGCCACCGGGTCTGGGACTTGAACCGTGATTGACTACGTGAGAGTTCTGCAACATAACCATTATGCCACCTTCTGGTACATGTCTCCATCATTTTAAGTGAAAAAAGAAATTACCTGGTAATACAAAACAACAGGACCAGGGGCCAGCAGGTGACACAGTGGTTAAAGTGCTGGACTCACACATGGCTGACCATAGTCTGAGTCCTGGACCTAGTGGTTTGCCCTCTCACTTTCCCTCTCTTCTGTGTCTCTGGTCAAATAAAATAAATAAATAAATAAATAAAATTAAAACAAATAATTACCAAAAAAAAAGATCTTTTTCTTTCCTTTTTTTTTTTTTTTTTTTAAAAGATGTTTGCAATAGGGCATGTGCATTCACCAGAGAGAGAGAGAGTAAGAGGGAAAGTGAGGAATCACCCAACAGAGGGGATGCTGCAATCCTTTCTCCTCCGTTTTCCTCTTGGGATATGGTACATTCACACACATGCGCCTGGCGTGATTTTCAAGCCACCAGGTCCAGGGCTCAAACCATAGTCAACCATGTGGGAGTCCAGTGCCTTAACCACCATCAGTCATGTAACCATTATACCATCTGCTGGTCCTAAAAAAGAATTGAAAAAATGACAAAAACAAACAAACAAACAAAAAAACCCCTACAAGACCAGCAGGTGGCATGATGGTAAAGGCATTGGAGTCATATAGAGCCAACCATGGTTTGAGATCTAAGCCTGGTGGCTTGAAAAATCACACCATGCACATGCGCATGCATGCCCAAAATTCTGAGAGGAGAATGGAGGAGAAGGGATTGTGTTGTGGTCATCCCCCCTCGGGGGGGGGATGTTTCTCACTTTTTGTCTCTTTGTCTATGTCTATCTAGCAAGCACATGGCCCCTATAGCAAAACTCTGTTAAAAAAGAAAAGAGAAAAAAAGAATTATCAATAGGAAAAGGAAAAACACCAAATAGTAAAAGGGCAAATATTCTGATTAGGTTATTTATGGAAGAAGCAGCTTAATTCACCTATCTATGAAAAACGATTATCAACCATAGACTGGATGGTGCCACATGGTAAAATCTGACACTGTGAGGTCAACCTATGTGAGAAGTTTCTAGATTTGGAGTGGAGACCTCTCTCAGTATGCTGGACATGTATCTGCCTAGGAACCAGGGCCTGTCTTTTGCTCACAGAAGAAATAAATAAATAGACTTAAAAGAAGATTCACAGAAGTCAAGAAAATAAAAGACTGAACTACTGTTTTATATCTATCTGGTTAGCAAAAATAATATTGAGTAAATTATGACAGATTTTTTCACAGAAAAATATGCATGACCCAATAAATTATTACAATCATCTTAGAGAATAATTTAACAGTATCCTGTCAGGTGTAAGACTGCATGCCTTATCATCTCATGAATTAACTTCTGGGCATCTACCCTGAAATGACTCTTTTTTAAAAAAATATTTATTTATTATCATTATTTTTCAATTTGACCAGAGAGAGACAGAGAGAAAGTGAGAAAGCAAGCTGCCAAGGCTGGGACTCGAACTGTGGTCAGCCATGTGGGAGGGCAGCATCTTCAACAACCACGCCACCTACTGGCCCCTGAAATGACTTGTATGGTCATTCTATTGAATTAAAATTACTCTGAGGAAAATAGTTCAGATACACATTACTTGCTAAAGGAAAAGTGCTGAAAAATACAAACTACTGTCACACTAGGAATTATGTAAATATTGTACCTCCTTACCTTCGACAGGAAGTTGGGAGGCAAATTCTGAAGGTAAAGTTAAGAGAGCAAAATCTTGAAGTGCAGCAAGCCAGAGTCTGCTTAGTGTGCCAAGATCTGTGTAGACCAAGTCAAGAAGTCCATCTGGTGAATATGATCCATTCCTGACACTTTCTTCTGAACAGGTAGCCTTCAAAGGTTGCTTGTGGTTTTTATGTTTTTGCACAGCAATTATGTATACCTGTTAAAGGTTAGTTTATAAATAAGAAAATTTTGTATCTGTTGAAAAGGTACCATACTATTTCTACATATTCCCGAAGAGGCAGACTCAACATTGAACACATTATTCTTGAAATGTATTGTGGCATCAAGAAGGAATGTATGTTATGAATACAAACAAAACTGGAGAAGAAAGATTCAAAAATATTATTTTTAGTGAAATATATTAGGGATAACAAACACCTGGTAAATATGCTGCCACTTGGGGGGCAGCAGGTGGGGTGGTGGTTAAGTTGCTGAACTCTCACCTGGCCAACTGTGGTTTGAGTCTCAGACCTGGAGGCTTACTTTCTCACTTTCTCTCTCTCTCTCTCTGGTTTGAGTCCCAAACACGGCAGCTTGAAAAATGACACTGAGTACATGTGCATGCATGCCCAAAATCCCAAGAGGAAAATGGAGGAGAGGGGATTGCGGCATGGCCATCCTCCCTGGGGAGTGATTCCTCACTTTCTATCTCACTGTCTTTGTTCTCTCTGGTGAGTGTACATGCCCTATGGCAAAAACTAAGAGTTAACTCTAAAAAAGAATTAGACCCAGGTATAAATCTAGGCAGAGAAACTTCCTAAACAATGTTTATCAACCCTAAATAATGACGAAAATATTAGATGCTACAACTTTCAGGCTTAAAATAGCTCTTCTGGAGGAAACTCTTTTATACATGTTGGTGAATTCTCTCAAGCACAATCTGAATATATACACTGCTCTTAAAATGATACATAAACTAAGACTGTTTGGTAACTGCTAAAGCTGGGTGGTGGTTACATATGGATTAATTATGCTATTTTTTCTACTTCTGTATATGCTTAAACATATTTGCAGCAAATTTTAAAAAAAGATATAGTTTTCCTCCTGATTTGGAAAGTAAATAAAGAAAAATTAAAGTTTTACTATAATATTTATTTTTGGAAAAGAAAATAACTACTATTTCATATTCAAAAACCATTCTATGAAAGAGCATTAAAAAAAAAAAGGACATGTTACAGAATTGGTAAGACAAGCAGATCCATGCTGCTAAGAATTCAGATTTCTATTGGCTATTATGAAGTATCTTTGGCTCATAACTGCCTCTCCTTAAAACAGCAGATAACAGACAATGGAGGACTCTTCAGAATGCTTGGCCAACATATCAATTAACATATAAATACATTTCACTTTGGAATTCTTCTGCTTATCTTATAAATGGATTTACTTATATATTAAATAATTCCATATAACATAAAATAAAATTAAGGTATTTATTAACAACTTCCAAAATTCCAATTATAAATCAAGAAGTACCAACCTCTGCCCAGGCTTTTAGCACAGCTAAGATCTCCATGGTAGAAGCACTTTCATTATATAACTGACTTAGAGCTTCTTTTCCAGCTTGTATTTTTGTTAATGATGAAACAAGCAATTGATGAACTCTCCGGAGGTCATTAAGGTCACTTACAACTCCACTTGTTATCCAGGCACTGCAAACCTAGTTTTTAAGAGAAATCAAGATATATTTAAAAATATCTACCTTGTGAGTTCAGCAGAGCTTACCCACATCTAAGGAATCTAGTTACTGAATCCATTCTGTTCTCAAAGAAACCAATGAGAGTAAGGAGTAAAAGGGAAACAGAAGCCACCTGAGCTGAGAACCGTGGTCTGTGGGAAGAGGGGCTGTCCCAGTTTTCATCCACTACCACCCTGGTTCCTGCAGTACCAGAGTAAGAAGTAGGGAGTTGCCACTCAGGGTGTTCTGATAGTGTCCCCCCCCCTCCCCACACACACACACACACACACACTCATCAAGGAGTAAAAGAGAGGCCGTCCAGCCTGAGCCAACACCAAAACTTTCCACTCAGGTCTAAAGTATGGGAAGGGCTAACTTGGGCTATTGCTGTACATTCTCCCTGCCCAGCTTAGCTCCCAGCCACATTGGAAGAAGAGAGGTCTGGGTATACGGGAACCAAACACCTACAGATAGTGAGGTTCTAGAGGAATTCTCTCCCTGCACCCCTGTCCCCAGCAGAAAAAGTAGAAAAACTACCTTCTGAAAATCTGAACCCGAGATTCCCACTGGATACCACACTCCCATTCACAGTAGAAGATGGAAACTGGCACAGAGCTAACTCATACCGCAGGGAAGCACACACGAGCATAAAGCTGTAGAAAACCTACTTGTAAGGAGTAGGAAGAAGTGAGTATATCACCATATGACTAAAAATCTAAGCAGAGTTCCCTTAAATATGAGAAAACCAAGAAATACTTCTCCCCAAATGAAACATAACAACTTCTCCCTAGCAATGGATAAAACACAAGAAATCACAGAAATGTCAGAAAAATTCAGAATATTCATAACAAAACTCAATGGGAAGCAAGAGAAAACAGACAACCAATTCCAGGAGATGAGAAAATCCTGACATGTCTTAAAGGAGGAACTCCATAAAGAGATAGATACACTGAAAAATAATCAAACAGAACTTCTGGAGATAAAGTATACAATGTAGGAAATTAAAACCTCCTTCAAAAAAAATTAACAGGAGATCAGACCATTCAGAAGAAAGAATCTCTAAGTTTGAAGACAAAACCTCCATTTTAGTCCAAGCAAGTGAGAAGAATGGAAAAATAAACATTAAAAATGAGGTCAACAGGACCAGCAGATGGCATAATGGTTACGTTGCTGGACTTCTGCTGACTGCGGTTCGAGTCGTGAGCCCGGTGGCTTGAAACTCATGACAAGCACATGTGCTTGAGCACCCTAAATCCTGAGAGAAGAATGGAAGAGAAGGGACTGCAGTGTGGCCATCCCCCCTAGGGGGTGATATCTCGCTTTCTGTTTCTGTCTCTGTCTGTCTGTCTGGCAAGTGCACGCGCCCTATAGCAAAAATCTCTCTAACAAAACGATGACGACAACAAAACCAGGTCAATGGGGCCAAATGATATGGTGGCTAAGGCAGTTGGACTCCCATGTGGTCAACTGTGGTTCAAGTCCTGGATCTGGTGGCTTGAAAAATCATGCTGGGCATGTATGTGTATGTACCCAAAATTCCGAGAGGAGAATGGAGGACAAGGAACTGCAGTGTGGCCATCCCCCAGGGAGGTCAGTTCTGACTTTTCCTCTCTCTTTTTCTCTCTGCCTCTCTCTGACAAGCACATATATCCTATGGCAAAAGAAAAAAGAAAAAAAAAATAAGAAAAGAGACGAGAGATCAACATACACGAAATCCTAGACACCATTAAATGGCTGGATATTTGCCTAAGGGGCTTTTCAGAAAGTGAAGAGGGGGGCCAGCCGGTGGTGTGGTGGCTAAGGATGTTGGACTCCCACATGGCCAACCGCAGTTTGAGTCTCAGACCTGGTGGCTTGCTTTCTCACTTTCTCTCTTGGGACCAGCAGTTTAGCGTAATGGCTATGTCGCTGGACTCCCATGTAGTCGACTGCAGTTCGCGTCCCGGACCCGGTGGCTTCAAACTCACACTGAGTGTGTGTGCGTGTGTGCCCAAGATCCCGAGAGGAGAATGGAGGAGAAGGGATTGTGGCGTGGCCATCCCCCCGGCGGGTGATTTCTTGCTTTCTGTCTGTCTCTGTCTTTCTGGCGAGCGCATGCGTCCTATAGCGAAAACCTTAAAAAAAAAAAAAAAAAAAAAAAAAAAAAAAAAGAAAGTGAAGAGGCACAAAAATTCTCTCTCTTTCATGATATATTAGCTGAAAACTTCCCAAATTTAAAGAGGCATACAGATATCCAAATCCAGGAAATACAAAGTACACTAAATAGGTTTAACGTAAGATCTTCTCCAAGGCACATCATAGCCAAATTGGTAAAAATCAATGACAAAGACAACATTTAAAAATGGTAAGAGAGGGGAACCAGCAGTTAGCATAATGGCTATGTCGCTGGACTCCCACGTAGTTGACCACGGTTCGCGTCCTGGACCCGGAGGCTTACTCATGCCGGGCGCGTGTGTGTGCGTGCCCAGGATCCCTAGAGGAGAATGAAGGAGAAGGGATTGCGGCGTGACCATCCCCCCTAGGGGGTGATTTCTCGCCTTCTGTCTCTCTGTCTCTCTCTGTCTGTCTGGCGAGTGCACGCACCCTATAGCGAAAAACCTCTTAAAAAAAAAATGGTAAGAGAGGAATACCAAATTATTTACAAAAGTTAACCTATTGGACTAACATAAGACTACTCAACTGAAATAATGCAGGCAAGGAAAGAATGGAAAGAGGTATTTAAAACATTAAAAGAAAAACAATTTCAACCAAGAATACTATATCCAGCAAGATTATCCTTCA
>NW_006159844.1:9393430-9431047 GCF_000334495.1 Tupaia belangeri chinensis | reverse complement strand
CCCCAGGGGGGATGGTCACGCCGCAATCCCTTCTCCTCCATTCTCCTCTCGGGATCTTGGGCACGCACGCACATGCACCCGGCGTGAGTTTTAAGCCACCGGGACGCGAACTGCGGTCAACTACATGGGAGTCCAGCGACATAGCCATTACGCTAACTGCTGGTTCCCCAGATAAACAAAACTTTAAAGAATTTGCCAAAACTAGACCAGCTCTTCAGAAAATACTAATGGGAATAATATACAAGGAAAACTAAAGGGAGATAAATAGAAGAGAACATAAAACATATAGAAAAAAAGTAAAAATAATAGGGTAAGTCCACCCATATAAATAATAACACTGAATGTTAATGGTCTAAATTCTCCAACTACAAGACAGACTGACTCAGGCCCAGTAGGTGATATGGAGGTTAAGGCACTGGATACCATATGGCTGGCTTTGCAGTTCCATTGTCAGACCCAGAGGCTTGAAAATCATGCCGGGATCATGTGTGTCCAAAATCCCTAGAGGAGAGTAAAGGGGAGTACAGTGTGGCCATCCCTGCTGGGGGATGATTTTTCGCTTTCTCTCTCTCTCTTTCCACTGAGCACGAATGCCCTATAGCAAAAACTAATAACAACAAAAAAAGAGATTGGTTCAACGGATAAACAAATTAGGAACTCTCTATGTGTTGCTTATAAGAAACATACCTTATTGACAAAAGCATACATAGACTGAAAGTGAAGGGCTGGAAAAAGTTGTTTCATGTAAACAAATAAAAAAAAAGAAAAACAGAGTCATAGTACTGGTACATAAAAATAGACTTTAATATAAAAATGGTAAAAAGAGACAAATAAGAAAACTATATAGTTCTAGTAAGATGAATTCACCAAGAATATACAACAGTTATAAATATTTACATGTCTAATACCAGAGCACCCAAATATGCAAAAGAAAGACTGCTAGGTCTAATGGAAGATACAGAGTGCAACACGCAAATTGCTGGGGATTTCAACACTTCACTGTCAACACTGGACAGGTTATCTAGACAAAAAATAAACAGAGATGCAGGAGCTAACTGGTACCATACTACCAAAATGATGTGAAAGACATACATAGAACATTTTACCAGGCAACTAAAAAATACACTTTTTCTCATCTGCTTATGGGACATTTTTGAAGACTGACCACATAATAGGACACGAAACAAGCCCCTAAAAATTAAAAGTATAGAAACTATATCCAGCATCTTCTCTGATCACTCTATGGCAGAAATGGAAAGATATGAAGACACGATAATAGAGAAGAGAAGAGCAGATAGCAAAGACTACAAGAGAGAGGAATGGATGGTAGAGGGCGGGTGGGAGGAGCAAAGGTTAGAAAAATTTAACAGACAAAAGAATATAAAGTTCTCTGTTGAAAATGATGTATTTGGAAGTATCATTGATTTGATTATCATGTACTATACGCATACTTTGAAAAATCATAGCATGTTTCTCAAGCTGCTGAGTCCAGAACTCAAACTGCACAACTAGCTATATGGCATTCAGTCAACTCAACCACTAAACTACTGGCTGGCCCCTGAGATAGCCTTTCTAGTCTATCACATAAACAAAAATTTATAAGCATGACAACTCACAATCCATTCAGTTTGGGGGAAATTTTTCCCACAGATATGCTTGTACCCAGTGAAATGACCTATGTACAAGGTCATTCACTATAGCACTACTGGTAATAGCAAAAGACCAAAAGAACTGTATTTGATTAACATGAAACTGATTAAATAAATAACATATCCATATAGAAGTTCAGTATCTGTTATAAAAAATACTTGGGACCAGAAGTATTTTAGATTTTCAGTTTTTTTGATTTTTGGAATATCTGCATATATATGATATCCTAGGGATGGGAACATAGGTCTAAACATGAAATTAAATTATTATTTATTTTTATTTGCAGAATGTGCATGCTTGCCAGAGAGAAACAAAGAGACTAGGGTGGGGGACAGGGAGAAAGCAACCCTCTTGCAAAGGGGTAATGGTCACAACACCAGAATCTCTTCTCTTCCCTTTCTCCCTCCTGTCGGATTTTGGGGCACACACACATGCCTGGTGTGTTTTTCAAGCTGCTGCAGCTGGGATTTGAAGTGTGTGGTTGGCGATATGGGATCTGGTTCCCTTTACCACTAGGCCATACGGCCTGTCTCATCTATGTTATATACACCTTATTCACAGAATGTATTTATACAATATACTTTTATACAATATTTTTGTACAGCAGCATTTTGACCACAACCCATCACATGAGTCAGGTGTGGAATTTTTCACTTGTGATACTATGTCAGCACTTAGAAAATTTCGCATTTTAGAGAATTTCAAATTTTGGATTGGGGCATCCAACTTGTATAATAGTACCAAGCAGCTATGGAAAAGGAAAGGAAAGTTCTCTGCATTTGAAAATAAATAGAAAAAGTATCTGAGATTGATGGTAAGACAACTATTAAAAAGAGCTTTTGGTATCAAATAGTAACCGGAAAATTGCTTCCTAAGGGGCAGGCAGGTGACATGGTAGTTAAGGGTGTTGGACTCCCACATGGCTGACCATAGTTCGTGTCCTGGACCTGGCAGCTGGCTTTCTCACTCCCCTCTCCCCTCCTCTCTCTGTCCCTCCCTGGTCAAATTAAAATAAATAAAGTTAAATAAAATAATTCTTTAAAAAAATTGCTTCCAAAGATTACTTAAGCTTTGATTTTTTTAACAGATAATTTTCCATTTTTGTGTCCAATCAATGTTTTGCTATTTTAAAAAATTATTTTGAAGATTTATTTTATTGAACTTTATTTTCCAGTATGATCAGAGAGAGACAGACAAAGAGAGGGGAAGTGAGAAAGCAAGCCACCACGTATGGGACTCGAACCGTGGTTGGCCATGTGGGAGTCCAGCACCCTTAACCACCACTCCACCTGCTGGCCCTAAGTTTCAATCTTTTTTTAAGATAGGGAAGGAGAAAGAGAGAGAGAGAGACAGACAGACAAAGAACCCTCAACAAGATCTCACACCCTAACACTCTAGCCAGCCAGGATCATGGGCAGACATGTGCACAAGGTGACTAGGGAAATGATCCTCCATGTAACTTCCAGCACTGCAATAGCACTGCACCATTGCTATGCCAGCTTCATCTTTATTTATTTATTTATTTTTCAAAATTTGCTATAGGGTGTAGGTACTCACTAGAGGAAGACAAAGAAAGAAAGTGATAAAACACCCTCCAGGAGGGATGGCCATGCCCTAATTCCTTCTCCTCCACTCTTCCCTTGAGATTTTGGGCACACATGCACACACGTTCAGCATATTTTCAAGCTGCTGGGTCCAGGACTCAAAGCATTCAGGTGGCTATGTGGAATCCAGCTTCTCTAACTATCACACCACTAGCTTGCTCCCAGCTCCATCTTTTTAACGATTTACCTGACATGCTTTGGCAGTGACATCAGGTGGTGTCTCTGAAGTGAAGGCTGGTCTTAGTGCTGCTCCTACCTGGCAAGGAATTTAGTGACATATCAATATCAATGAGTAAGAAAACACATGTTCTCTCTTTTTAATATTATTTTAAAATTATTTAGTTATAGTGGGTATTATAGACACTTGTTATCGCCTGCCCAACGTTATCTTCTCCTATTTTTAGACATGGTATCCCATTTTTTCCTTTGAGGAACTAACTTTTTTCCCCACTCTGTTGCTTTGGAGATGATAGCAGTGCTTGGATCTAGAGGCCCACACTGGCATAAGAAAGCTCTCAAGATTTTCACCAGGAGCACAGGGAAAGAAGCAGGTCCTGGGTGCTAGAAGAGCAATCTTGATATCACTGAGAGAGCAAACCTGACAATAAAGCCAATATTAAAGAAAGCATAGCCAACTAAGAGAATCCTGACACATTTCCTTTTCTGCTTTTAAGTTAGTTGTACTATAATTGTATTTCTAACACTTGCAACTGTAAGAGGGTTAAAAATATGAGAGCTTATGTAAGTTAAATTAACTACACTATTTTATTTTAATATACTACTTTTATATAACTTCATTCTCTTCCTTCCGCTTTCTCCCTAAGCATATAGAGGCATTACCTGCTGGTGAAATACAGACTGCTAACTGACTGGTGTACTACTCTGGTCTCCCTAACTTCTAGCCATCAGAAGCTGCCTCTGAATTAGAAAGGGATATACTTGGGTGATTACTGCCAGAGGATTATAGCATAGGCGATGATTTTGTTATCTTCCTTGGTCTTCCTTGATTGTTACTGCACCCACTAAACATGATCAGTAAAAATGATTATTAAAATAAGTAACAGAAACTTGAATCCTTTTCAAAGTCTACAAAAACAAAAACAAAGGTTATATATACAAGAAGAGTTCGAAAGCTTGGTGGAGAATGTAATTAAAGTATGAGTTTATTTTTGGTGCAAAAAAAATTAAAATTTAGACAGTTTTTTCATAATACACATATTCATAAACTTTTTAAAGACTTCTTATACTCCCTTGTACTCTTTAATTCTGGAAGTAACGACTTGACAATAAAACATGCCTACAGCCTGAATGTAATGGTTAGTAACAATTTAATGTTATGTTGCATATTCAGACATTTTGTAAGTGATTTCATTACTAAAGTCCTTTATTCCACCAAATTATTGAAAAAGGTTTAAACATAAAAATTAACCTTTACAGATATAAAAGACCTGTTTTATGTACACTTTGGTTCATACTTGAAGATTTATGGGGACCAGCAGTTAGCATAATGGCTATGTCGCTGGACTCCCACGTAGTCGACCGCAGTTCGCGTCCCGGACCCAGTGGCTTAAAACTCATGCCGGGCGCGTGTGCGTGCGTGCCCAAGATCCCGAGAGGAGAATGGAGGAGAAGGGATTGTGGCGTGGCCATTCCCCTGGGGGGTGATTTCTCGCTTTCTGTCTTTCTCTGTGTCTGGTGAGAGCACGCACCCTATAGCAAAAACCTCTAAAAAAAAAAAAAAAAAAAAAAAAAAATTTAAAATATTAGCTACTGGGCGAACAGATAGTGTGGATGTTAAGGTGGCTGAATTCACAAGGCTAACTATGCGGTTGAAGTACCTGGACTTGAAAAACATGCCATGCGGGTGTGTGTGTTTGTGTGTTCATGCCCAAAATCCTGACAACAGACTGGAGGAAAAGGGAGTAAGGTGTGGCCAACTCTACTAGGGAATGATTTCTCACATTTCCTGCCTCTGTCTCCATCTGTCTTTGGTGAGTACACACAATATATAGCAACACTTAAAAAAAAAATTAGCTGTTAGATTTCTTCTTCAAATATATACATTTTCTACATGATCATATTTTAGCAGAGATAAATACTTTTGAATTAAGAGGTGACATGCTAATTAGTTTCGCAGACTTCCTATCTGTATTTAATAATTAAGTTCTATAACAAAAAGTTCTTACATTAGCTTGATATTGCTCCAGAATCACATGACCTGGAAACTCTGGTTCAGGAATAGTTGCAAATCGCCTAATAACAACTAACAGTGTTTCAAGGCCAGAAAGACGGAGCTGGTCACTGTGATCTGTGGCAGCCATAAAAGCCATGCGAATTAAATCAGCAAGATGGAGCACCAAAAAGTCATCTACAAGATAAAAAAGAAAAAGAATATGCTGGGATTAAGATTTACATTACATGAAATGTTCTCCTTTAAAAACATAACTTACGTCTTCTTTTAGGGATTTCAGATCAGATTTACTGCTCTTACTTTTAATCACAGACCTTAAAGCTGGATTTAATACAAACTGCAAATACATACTCATGCACACAAAACTATCCCAAAGAAAATCATTATATACAGTTATTTAAAGATCAAAGGCAGCCTCATCAAACTTTAAAACAGTACTAACAGTATCTTCAAAAAAATTTTGCTCACATTTTCTGAGAAAAGTACATGTACTTAGGAAACTTTGGGCTTTAGGCAGTAATTTATTCTCTTTATGTTCAGTTGAAACTAAGAGATTTAATGTTCCTTTAAAACAAAAAGGTTCATGCGACCCTTTATATGGACTAGATTATCTTTTTCTAAAAAAAAGGTTTATTTAAATTTATTTACATTCATTCATCATACATACTTACAGCATACAAAATGAGATTTTCCATCCAGAATACACTGTATATTGGCTCAATCAAGCACATCAACATATGTGTTACTGTCAACAAATAATTTTCCACTTCTTCTTTCCCATATATTTTGCTTTTTCCCCATCCTTGATTCCCTATCTCTCACCTTCTGCTATCTTTCACCCACCTCCCACACTGTGTCTCGTATCTATGGTTGCTTTCTATGCCTTCCCCTCCCCCCATTTTCTTGATTCACTAAAGATCTTAATTAATCTAAATAATTTCAACAGCAAGCACAGCTGATATATACATATCCATGAACACAAGTCTGACTTTAGGCATAAACCTCAGTGAGTAGAATGAACATACTATAAAGTAGCACCTAGCTAGGGCTATATAGCTTACTGCAGTCATCAAATAGGTATTTTTAATGCTTTTTTTTTTTTAATTTCAAGAAAAACAGTTTTAGATTTTTTCTGAAAAAAAATTTTTTGAGAGGTTTTTGCTATAGGGTGCGTGCACTCGCCAGAAAGATAGAGAGAGACAGAGAGACAGAAAGTGAGAAATAACCCCCCCAGGGGGGATGGCCACGCTGCAATCCCTTCTCCATTGTCCTCTCGGGATCTTAGGCACACACACACACGTGCCCGGTGTGAGTTTAAGCCACCAGGTCCGGCACTTGAACCGTGGTCAACTACATGGGAGTCCAGCGACATAGCCATTACGCTGCTAGTCCCTCTGAAACATTTTAAAAAATTAATGAATTTACATTCATTCCCTAAGCATCACCACAGCATACAAAATGTGACTTCCCATGCAGAATATACTGCATAGTGGCTTAGTCATGCATTTTATTATCAAAAAAATTTTCATTTCTACTTTCATATATATGTTTTTTTAACCCTATTCCTGATCCTCTGCCCTTTCCCACCCTCTTCTCACACTATCTCTGGTGTCTACAGTTGTCTTCCATTCCTTTTCCCCTCACATTTTATTGATCACACAATTTCTTAAATAATCTAACTACTTTAAATAGCAAGTTCAGCTGGTAATTTCAAGAAAAGCAGTTTTAACTTTAATAAATCAAAGAAATGCTAAGGAAGTTTGCATAAAACATAAAGCCAGGAAACAGGTTAGGATTCTGCTCAAATATTAAGTACATGAACCTATCAATAGGTCAAGACAGGACAAAAATCCTTAAAACTGGACAACAAAGCCTAGAAGAAAATCGGCAATGTTTCAGTCAAAAGTCATAAAATGCTATTTCCCCAGTTCAGTCTCATGTACTTAATCTATCTTCTGTTGTGGTTCGATCTTCCCGATTAAATTCTGGGATATAATATTTAACTCCAGACTTGTCCCTATGATTAAGTTGGCCTTTTTCTTAAACTCTTATTTCTGTGTGTCTGCATTTAATTTTCCTGATGTAGCACACTTCTTGGAGATCTGGTATGGTGCTGGTAAATTCTTTCAGGTTTTGTTTATCTGAGAATGTTCTCGTCTTTTCTTCCCATATGAAGGATAATCTTGCTGGGTACAGTATTCTCAGTTGAAACTGCTTTTCACTTAACGCTTTAAATATATTTTCCCATTCTTTCCTCGCTTGCATTGTTTCTGATGAGAGGTCTGCTGTTAGCCTGATGGGATGTCCCTTGTAGGTAACTTGCCTTTTCTCTCTTGCCAATCTAAGTATCGTGTCTTTGTCTGTGGTTTAGGTCAATCTGGCTATAATGTGTCTTGGAGAAGATCTTTTTGGATTGATTCTATTTGGGGTCCTTTGTATTTCTTGGGAGTGGATCTTTGATGCCTCTTTAGGTTTGTAAAGTTTTCTTGCAGGATTTCATGGACTAGATTATCAATGCCTTTAGGAGTCTCTTCATCTTCTAGGATACCAATTATCCAGATGTTTGGATGTTTGATGGTATCTAGTGCTTTCTCATACATTATTTTCATTTTGGGGGGCAATTTTCTCAGTCTTTGTGGTGGATTTTTGTAGGCCAGCACTTTTCTCTTCTATGTCTGAGATTCTATTTTCTGTACGATTTAGTCTGCTTTTTTTTTTTTAGATTTTCACTGTAGGGCGCGTGCGCTCGCCAGACAGACAGAGAGAGACATCGAGACAGAAAGCGAGACACCCCCCAGGGGGGATGGTCACGCCGCAATCCCTTCTCCTCCATTCTCCTCTCGGGATCTTGGGCACGCACCCACACGCGCCCAGCGTGAGTTTTAAGCCACCGGGTCCAGGACACGAACCGCGGTCGACTACGTGGGAGTCCAGCGACATAGCCATTACGCTAACTGCTGGTTTCCCGATTTAGTCTGCTTTTAATACTTTCAAAGTATTAAAAGAGATTTTGACTTCCTATATTATAGCCTTCATCTCTAACAGGTTCTTTTTTACAGTGTGTAATTCCTCTTTTAGATCTTGAATTTCCTCACCTCCTGGAACTTGTCATCTCTTTTCTCCTTTCTTTTCTGTAGCTCACTGTCCTCTTCTCTTCCATCTCTGTTAGCTTTGTCATTATGAATATTCTAAATTCTTTATCACACATTTCCATAATTTCCAGTGATCTGTGTATGGATGAAAGAGGAGTTATTCTTTTCTCTTGGAGGAGAGGTATTTTCTTGCTTTCCGTATTTCTTGTGGCCCTGTGGAGATTGCTAGTCATTTGATGGATGGTGTGTTTCTTCCTAAACTTGAAGTTCAATCTGAGTGTTCAGAAGCGTGCAGAGAAAGGTGATCTGGAATCTCTTTTGCCATTCCATTTTGATCCCTTTGCACAGCAGATTCAGTAGATATTGAGGGATATGTTAACCCTAATAATATTTGGATGTTTGGCTATAGTTTCCTTAGATACCTCTAAAAATACAGTGAATGAAGACTGAGGAGCAGAGAGATGAGATAAAAGAAAAAGAAAAGGAAACAGAGAGAGAAAAACAACAATAAAGGGAACTAGCAGTTAGCGTAATGGCTATGTCGCTGGACTCCCACCTAGTCGACCGCGGTTCGCGTCTCGGACCCGGTGGCTTAAATCTCACGCCAGGCGCGAGTGCGTGCGTGCCCAAGATCCCGAGAGGAGAATGGAGGAGAAGGGATTGCGGCATGACCATCCTCCCTGGGGCGTGATTTCTTGCTTTCTGTCTCTATGTCTGTCTCTGTCTGTCTGGCGAGCGCACGCACCCTATAGCGAAAACCTCTCCAAAGAAACCAAAAAAACCCCCAAAACAAAAAACAAAACAATAAAAAAAGAAAAAAAGAAGAAAAAAAGTTTTAAATTATTATTATTTTTTAAAAGTAAAAAATAAAAAACTATGCAGCGTGCTTGCGCACCATGCGAAATCACTAGTTCTCAGGAGCCATGACGAATCTTCTCCTGGGTGGGAGGGGGAGAGGGGATTATTAACAAGATAAAGGAGGGGCTGAAAACTGAGAAAATACTTTACCTTAAAAAATTTTAAAAAGGAAAAATTACAAAAAAATGAGAAGACAGAGACAGAGAGAAGACTTGAGGGGCTTCCTATCACTCGAGTTTGTGGGCTGGAGGCTGAATTATCAGTAGAAAATCTTCATACCAATTTTAAACGTCTAAATATCTAGCACACTACTCATCACAAAAAAATAGACTCAACAAATACTTGCATGAAAACTAATTAAACTGGAGACACCTCAATCATACTTAGAAGGGCAAGAGCAACACCTTGCTTTGTAATTATCTAGTCTAGTAAAAAAATACTTCTAAGGCATTTAATAATGTGCATTGTGGGGCCAGCAGGTGGTAACATGGTTAAGGTGCTGGACTCCCACATGGCTGGCTGTGGTGTGAGACTGGGACCCAATGGCTTGCTTTCTCTTTTTCTTTCTCTCGCTGTCTCTCTGGTGAGCATATGAGTCCTATAGCAAATTTTAAATAATAATAAAAATAATTATTATTAATTATAAATAGAATTAAATAATTCTAAACATAATAAGAAATGCACATTGATGTCTTTGTGTGTGTATATATACATAAATAATATATATTTTTTTTTGGAGAGGCTTTTTGCTATAGGGCATGTGTGCTCACCAGACAGACAGAGACAGAGAGACAGAAAGCGAGAAATCATCCCCCCAGGGGGGATGGCCATGCCGCAATCCCTTCTCCTCTTGGGATCTTGGGCACGCACGCACATGCACCTGGCGTGAGTTTTAACCCACCGGGTCCAGGACGCGAACCACGGTCGACTACGTGGGAGTCCAGTGACATAGCCATTACGCTAACTGCTGGTCCCGACATAAATAAATTTCTAAAATTAGACATCAAGAGACTGGCAGGTGGCATGGTGGCTAATGGTCATGGACTTCCACATGGGTAATCATGGTTTAAGTCCCGGGTCTGGGGTCTTGTTTTCTCACTTTCCCTTTCTCTCTCTCACTCTTATCCATCTCTGATCAAGTTTAAAAAAATAAAAATTAAATAAAATGATTCTTTAAAAAAGTTAGACATCAAATCATAAACAAACCTATATGTAGGTAAAGTGTTAATACTGGGGGGCCAGCAGGTGGTACAGTTATTAAGACACTGGACTCCCACATGGCTGACCATGGTTTGAGTCCCAGACCTAGAGGCTTGAAAATCACACCAGGCACATATGAGTACATGCCTAAAATCTCAAGAGAGAAACGGAGAAGGGACTATGGTGTGGTCACAACCCCGGGAAGTGATCTCTGAATGTCTCTTTCCAGCAAGCACATGCATACTATGGCAAAAACCTGAAAATAAAATAAAACTTATAGGGACCAGCATATGATATAATAGTTACATCACTGGACTCCCATGTAGTCCACTCTAGTTTCAGTCCTAGAACTGGCAGCTTAAAACTCACAGCAGGCACATATGCATACATGCCCAAAATCCTGAGAGGAAAATAAAGGAGAAGGGATTGCAGTGTGGCTGCAATGCAGTGATTTCTTGCTTTCTGTCCCTCATCTTTAGCAAAAATCTCTATAGCAAAAATCTCTTAAAAAATAAATAAAACATATAAAAAAAGAAAATATTAAAATTGAGTAATTGGAGGTTAAAACAGTCTTATGGTAGGTTTACATTACATTAAGATAACTCAGATTTTTTTTAGGTAGTATCCATAACATTATAATAATCTATAAGCAAAAAAACTGGTATGAGTAATAATTAAGAATATAATTTTGTGATGTAATGTACATACTACTTATCAAGGATATGATTATCCTCTATGAACTTAATTACTTCACATTCCCATTAAATAAAAGTAAATGCCAATTTAAGCTAGCTGTTGGGCCAGCAGATGGTGTGTTGGTTAAGGTGCTGAACTCCTACATGGTTGACTTCAGTTCACGTCATGGACCTGGTGGCTTGAGACTCATGCTGGGCGTGTGTGGGTATAGGAAGGTGTGCCCAAAATCTCAAGGAGAGAATGAAAGAGAAGGGACTGTGGTGTGGCTATCCCCTTGCAGAGTGATTTCTCACTTTCCCTCTCACTATCTCTGTCTCTCTGGTGAACACACACGCCCTATGGCAAAACCTTAAAAAAAAACTTTGCTGTTAAAAATGCATTTAGATATTATAAAACTCATTATAGCTTATATATGAACATTACACATTATATAAAGACAGTATAATTTATAATTACATAAATTATGATTTGGAAGACAAAAACCTTTTAATTTAATTTTCAAGATTAATATTAAAACCATAAGCAGATAGCATTTCTAGATATATCATTTCCTTTTTCCACTATGTCACTTACTTCTTGAATCCTTTTTTTTCATTTCTTGTGCTAAAGCAATATCAAAATGTGCACTGCTTGCACTCTCACATTGGTTGATTATCCTACAGACACATTCAGCAGCAAAGACTCTAGTAGCCCATCGGGGATTGGTAAAAGCATGAGATTTTTCATCAGTTCTGGTGGTGAGGACTAAGGCATCATCTCCTTTATCTCCTTCTTCCTCTTGCATTGTATCCACACAAGTTATAGTTGTAAAATCTTTTTACCAAGGGAAAATATGTGTAATTAAAATCTACTACTAGATACACAAAAATTAATTTAAATTCAGACTACAATTACTACTTGTTAATCATATATCTTCTGAATAACATCAAATAATTAGTTTAATAACCATAAATAACAGTACTATCTAAAAGGAAACATCAAAATAACTGATCCAGGCCAAAATGACAAAGTTAAGTTATATTTGTAGAAAAAAACCAAACACAATACTAGATACACAATACTAGATATGGAAGCTCAACTGGGGTCTTGTTTTCTCACTTTCCCTTTCTCTCTCTCACTCTTATCCATCTCTGATCAAGTTTAAAAAAATAAAAATTAAATAAAATGATTCTTTAAAAAAGTTAGACATCAAATCATAAACAAACCTATATGTAGGTAAAGTGTTAATACTGGGGGGCCAGCAGGTGGTACAGTTATTAAGACACTGGACTCCCACATGGCTGACCATGGTTTGAGTCCCAGACCTAGAGGCTTGAAAATCACACCAGGCACATATGAGTACATGCCTAAAATCTCAAGAGAGAAACGGAGAAGGGACTATGGTGTGGTCACAACCCCGGGAAGTGATCTCTGAATGTCTCTTTCCAGCAAGCACATGCATACTATGGCAAAAACCTGAAAATAAAATAAAACTTATAGGGACCAGCATATGATATAATAGTTACATCACTGGACTCCCATGTAGTCCACTCTAGTTTCAGTCCTAGAACTGGCAGCTTAAAACTCACAGCAGGCACATATGCATACATGCCCAAAATCCTGAGAGGAAAATAAAGGAGAAGGGATTGCAGTGTGGCTGCAATGCAGTGATTTCTTGCTTTCTGTCCCTCATCTTTAGCAAAAATCTCTATAGCAAAAATCTCTTAAAAAATAAATAAAACATATAAAAAAAGAAAATATTAAAATTGAGTAATTGGAGGTTAAAACAGTCTTATGGTAGGTTTACATTACATTAAGATAACTCAGATTTTTTTTAGGTAGTATCCATAACATTATAATAATCTATAAGCAAAAAAACTGGTATGAGTAATAATTAAGAATATAATTTTGTGATGTAATGTACATACTACTTATCAAGGATATGATTATCCTCTATGAACTTAATTACTTCACATTCCCATTAAATAAAAGTAAATGCCAATTTAAGCTAGCTGTTGGGCCAGCAGATGGTGTGTTGGTTAAGGTGCTGAACTCCTACATGGTTGACTTCAGTTCACGTCATGGACCTGGTGGCTTGAGACTCATGCTGGGCGTGTGTGGGTATAGGAAGGTGTGCCCAAAATCTCAAGGAGAGAATGAAAGAGAAGGGACTGTGGTGTGGCTATCCCCTTGCAGAGTGATTTCTCACTTTCCCTCTCACTATCTCTGTCTCTCTGGTGAACACACACGCCCTATGGCAAAACCTTAAAAAAAAAACTTTGCTGTTAAAAATGCATTTAGATATTATAAAACTCATTATAGCTTATATATGAACATTACACATTATATAAAGACAGTATAATTTATAATTACATAAATTATGATTTGGAAGACAAAAACCTTTTAATTTAATTTTCAAGATTAATATTAAAACCATAAGCAGATAGCATTTCTAGATATATCATTTCCTTTTTCCACTATGTCACTTACTTCTTGAATCCTTTTTTTTCATTTCTTGTGCTAAAGCAATATCAAAATGTGCACTGCTTGCACTCTCACATTGGTTGATTATCCTACAGACACATTCAGCAGCAAAGACTCTAGTAGCCCATCGGGGATTGGTAAAAGCATGAGATTTTTCATCAGTTCTGGTGGTGAGGACTAAGGCATCATCTCCTTTATCTCCTTCTTCCTCTTGCATTGTATCCACACAAGTTATAGTTGTAAAATCTTTTTACCAAGGGAAAATATGTGTAATTAAAATCTACTACTAGATACACAAAAATTAATTTAAATTCAGACTACAATTACTACTTGTTAATCATATATCTTCTGAATAACATCAAATAATTAGTTTAATAACCATAAATAACAGTACTATCTAAAAGGAAACATCAAAATAACTGATCCAGGCCAAAATGACAAAGTTAAGTTATATTTGTAGAAAAAAACCAAACACAATACTAGATACACAATACTAGATATGGAAGCTCAACATTTTCCAGTAGAAGGTATAGGTATGAAGCATTAGGAAAATTAATACCGGAAGTTAACTAATTAATTAACACTGGTTCCCAAATCCACTGAAATTGTATGAAAATATTTTTAAGACAGACTCATTGCTGATGTTACAGTCAAAGTTGTGCTGATGGCTGGGGCTACTATCTAGTGAATTTATTAACTGGTAATTTATTAACTGTTCAGCTATCAACTGGTTTAATTCAACTTAAAACGGAACTAATGTTGGGAACCAGAAGATGGAGCAGTGATAAAATATGATGCACCAGTGAGGCTGACCCAGACAGAAGGTTCAGGTTTGCATACTCCCTGAGTATGCTGGGTATGTACACATGCATGATCCAGGGCTAACTGAGGATAAGGGTGGATCACAACACTGGGATCCTATTAGAGGTGTTGCTCCTCTGTCTTTGCCTCACTCACCAAAGAAATAAATAAACTTAAATAATTAAAAAAAATACATTTAAGGAGCCAGCAGATGGCATAGTGGATCTAGTGGCTTGAAAATCATGGTAAACAAAACAGTATAGAAAGCAAACATAGATACCAGAGACAGTTGGGAGGAGAGTCCAGCATCTTTAATCACCATGCCAACTGCTGGCCTCAAGGCAAACTCTTATGATAAACAGTTAACTACATCTGAAAGGTGTGTTCCTAGGAAGGAGTGGAGCCAGACTAGAGGATAAAGAACTAATGGCAAAGTAAACTCGAGAGGGCTGGCCCTACAGTCTAATGGTCAAGGGATCTGAATTCCATGATGGACAATCATGGTTTGAAACTGGGTCCTGGTGGCTTGAGAAACATGCTGGACACGTGTACATGTGTGTCCAAAATCCTGATGAGAAAACAGGAGGAAAAGCAATTATAGGGTGACCACACCCCACTGGGGGTGTTTTCTCTCTCTCTGGCAAGGGAATATGTCTCCAGCAATGAAAAACATAAATAAAATAAAATAAAATAAAATTGAGGTAGCAAGCTCTAGAAGTTTAAATGCAAAATGAAAAAAGATGACACCAGAAAAATGTAAGCAGTCTATCTATGCATATATCTATTATCTATAGACAGATAGATATTTATACACTTAATTTTTTATCTATTTATTTATTTTAATTTGACCAGAGAATGACAGAGTGAGAGACAGCAAGAGAGACAAAAAGTAAGAAGCAATCCACCAGGTCCAGGACTTGAACCATGGTAGGTCATCTGGGAGTCCAGTACCCACAACCACCATGTCACCTGTGGGCCCTCATATATATCTGTTTTTAAAAAGACAGCAGGTAGTGTAGTGGTCAAGGTGATGGATTCCCACACAGCCAAAAACAGTTTGAGTATTGGACCCGGGAGCTTGAAGACTGCACCGAGTGTGTGTATGTGCACAAAATCCTGAGAGAATGAAGAATGTGACCATCCCCCTTGGGGTGTGATTTCTCACTTTCCTTCTATCTGTCTCTCTTTCCAGCAAGTACATGTGCCCCTATGGCAAAAACTTTAAATTTATTTTTTTATTTTTTTATTTTTTAAAAAAGACCTCAAGCCAGGCCTGTAACCTGGTGGTTATGGGAGCTGGATCCTACATGGCTCCATTGAGTGTATGTGCTTTCTGGCAAAAAAAAAAAAAAAAAAAAAGCATAAGGCTCAGGCAAATGAATTAGGAGCTACCAAAATATGGTGGACAGCTCATGGATTTTAGTCTGCAGGGTCAGGTTGGAATCTCTCTCTGTATGTCCCTGGCCAAGTTACTTATCTCTCTAAGTCTGTTCTATTTTTTATAAAATGGAATAATACTGCCTATGCACAGGAGGAGTTCAAGGATTAAATCAGATAAAATATGTACAGTTCCTGGTTTCTGTCTTCCCCCTCTCATTTATTTTTCTCTTGCTCCATGAATATAAATTTTGAAGATTTGATTATACTTTTTCATTAACAATTATCTTATATTAGTAAAGATTTTAGGATATAACACTATTTTCTAATACTATTTGAAATTAACATTTTAAGTGTAAAGAAACTGGCTTGTCCAAAATGTCATAACTTTAGTAGTTTTGTATTATGATGACCTGAAGCAGTCCCTCTAATATCTATCATAGGTATAAAAAGAAATGATGGGACTATGAATTAGATCATATCTTTAACAGCACAGATATTAACTCTACTTTTTAGTTTGTTTTCTACACAGAAGCTATCAAAAACAATCAAAATACAAAAAAGGCATACTCAAGTGGTAAATTATTAGTCAAATTAAAGAAAATTCTAAAATACCAGAACTACAATCTTTATTTGTAGAAAGCAACAACCAAATAATTATAATACCAATATCCAGATAAGATCAATGAACTGCCAGTGGCTAACAATTTTATATAACATTTTTTACTTTCAATTTTAATATTTGAACTGGTAATCATCATTACTTACCTGCTGATGAAGCAAGTACATCTTTGCAAAGCTTTAACCAAAGAGAGAGTTTTTCAACTGCCATAGATGTGAGCATATGATTTAAAGTTTCTTTGATATCATGGCATAATTTCTGATCTATCTCTTTGTCTAGTAAGGTCAATAAAACTCCTTCAAGGCCCACTTCTCTGATGTTAGCATCTGATAAGAAGAAAATCGATGATCTAAGTAATACAGAAAACAAAACTGCCTTATGAGAAGCACACACATCTAGTAGTTATTAAAATATTACAAATATATTTTTAAAAAGTAGCCTAAATTTAGTGGGGTCCATTTTAGTTCATAATTGATTATTCATGATCCTTAGCTTTTTGTTTTTTTTTTTAAGAATTATCTTACTGAATTTTATTTATTTATTTATTTAAATTCGACCAAAGAGGAACAGAGTGAGAAAGAGAGAGAGAGGTAAAGTGAGAAAGCAAGCCACCAGGTCTGGGACTTGAACTGTGGTTGGCCATGTGGGAGGGAGTCCAGCATCCTTAACCACCACACCACCTGCTGGCCCTCCTTATCTTTTTTTTGATATAACATCACTGAAAGATAATCTTTATTAATGGTTATTAATATGTCTTCTTGGGGCCAGCAGGTGGCACAATGGTTAAGGTTTTAAGACACTCCCACATGGCTAACCACGGTTAGAGTTCCGGACTTGGTGGCTTGCTTTCTCGCTTTCCCCCTTTCTCTTTGTGTCTCTCTGGACAAATTAAAATAAATAAATAATTAAAATGAATCATTTTATTATTGTTATTATTATTGTTATTTTGGAGAGGTTTTTGCAATAGGGCACATGCGCTCACCAGAAAGACAGAGAAAGACACAGAGACAGAAAGCATGAGAAATCACTCCCTAGGGTGCAATAGGACACGCTGCAATCCCTTTTCCTCCATTCTCCTCTTGGGATCCTGGGCACGCGCACACACGTGCCCAGCGTGAGTTTAAGCCACTGGGTCCAGGACTTGAACTGTGGTCGACTACATGGGAGTCCAGCAACACAGCCATTACGCCATCTGCTGGTCCCAAAACAAATAATTCTTTTAAAAAAGACATATATTTTTACTCAATTGATGTTCAATACTTAAAAATTTTGTCAAATGTTTATCTGTATGATTATTTCATTGTGAAAGTTAATTTAAAACAAATAAACATAATTCTAGTATAAAATCTTTCAATTTATTAACAAAAGAGCAAATCCCAAACAAAAGAAGCATTGTAGGGAGAATAGTGTTTGATTACAACTACACTATTGTGGACTACTAACACAAATCACTGTAAACTATTCTCAATGCAAAGTAATAAAGCATTTCAAGAGGGAAGTACAAGCCTTGATCTAGTGTCTGTTTCCTTTAATTCTAAAATGTCCAAAATTTTTTCTCTTTAAGATTTAACTCATCTAGTATTTATGAAAGCAGGGGATTCCAAAGATTATGCTATTAGACCACTTTAAGAGAAATAATTAAAAACAAAAAATCTGTCAGAGTGCACCTGAGTTTGTCAGAGAGAGAAAAAGAGATATGGGTGAAAAATGAGAAAGCACCCCAGTCACAGGAGATGGTCATGCCACTATCCCTTCTCCTCCATTTCTCCCACATTTTGGATTTTGGGGGATGCATGCACATGTGTCCAGCTGTGGATGGGACATGAGCCACAGTTGACTACATGGGAGTCCAGCGCCATAGCCATTATGCCATCTGCTGGTACCAAGGGTTTGAAAAATTTTGAAAAGAATTGTATAATCAGTTTTTACACCATAATTTTACTCATATAACTAATTTGCTAATTCAAGGTACATGTATCAGCATGCTTACACAAAGTCTAATGCAGACATGGGTAATTTTAGTGGTGATATAAACTGAAGGATTCTTTGGGGAGAATATCTGATATTGCTAGATTAAAATTTCTCTGGGGGCTGATAGGTGGTACAGAGGTTGGGATGCTGGACTCCCTCCAATATGGCCGACTGTGGTTCGAGTCCTGGACCTAGTGGCTTGTTTTCTCACTTTCCCTTTCTCTCTCTCTCTGTTCAAACTAAATAATAATAATAAATAATTTAAAAATTTCTCTAGTTAAAGGAATTCTGTAACCTTGATGATTACTATATCATCAGTCCATCCATACTGATCAACTCAACTTGAACAACTGAAAGCTTCAAGATATTGGAAAGTCTACAACTTTCTGAGAGTATGATAGTATTTTGGAAACTACACATGTAAGTGTAAGATATTACTATTTTGGGGGCTAATAGTTTCTTTAAATTTATATGCAACTTTGGGTTACTGACACAGTTATAAAATGAAGGAATATGCATCTCAAAAAATCTTACTAAGAAATTCTTTAACTCAGCTCTAAAATAAAGAAGGAGCATAAAAACCTACTAACTTGTAGGAGATTCAGTTGAAAGTGATTTTTGAAGCAAAATTTGAGAAACAACAGCATAATGCAGCAGTGATCTTTAGATTTGGTGTATGTGGGAAAAATAGGACTTAGGTAGGTGAGTTTGCTAAACTCTTTAGTTTTATTAAAATGAGATTTTGGTGGAAAGAAGGGATATATGGTAAACTTTAAAAAAATATATATTTATTTATTTTAGGTTTTTGCCATAGGGCAAGTGTGCTCACTGGAGAGAGACAGAAATAGAGTGAGAGAAAGTGAAAGATGAACCCACAGGGGGCATAGCCACGCTGCAATCTCTTTTCCATTTCTTCCTAGGATTTTAGGCACTTATGTGCATGTCCCTGCACCTGGTGTGACTTTCAAACTGTCAGGTCTGGGATTCAAACAGGGGTTGGTTAGATGAGAATTCAGAATCCTAACTACCATGCCATCTGTTGGTCCTTATGATAAACTTAAGGGGTAAATCTAATTTTTAACTTACAGCTGTGAAAAAATTTGCTCTAAACCAATGACTGGCTCTTTCCACCACAAAAAATATAGATTATAAAATACAGTTTATAAAGCTACAAACTGTTGGGCTCTACTCTGAAACTTCTGGTTCAGTAGGTCTTAAGGGGCACCGAACAATTTCCATTTTTAACAAGTTCTCAGAGAGATGAATGTCACTGGTTTGGGGAACTCAGTTCAAGAACCACTGCTCTAGGGACCAGCAGTTGGCGTAATGGCTATGTCACTGGACTCCCATGTAGTCGACCACAGTTCGAGCCCTGGACCCAGTGGCTTAAACTCACACCAGGCGTGTGTGCGTGTGTGGCCAAGATCCCAGGAGGAGAATGGAGGAAAAGGGATTGTGGCGTGGCCATCCCCACAGGGGATGATTTCTCGCTTTCTGTCTCTGCCTCTCTCTCTCTTTCTGGAGAGCACATGTGCCCTATAGCAAAAAGCTTTCCAAAAGAAAAAAAAAAAGAAAGTAAAAAGAACCACTGCTCTAAACTAGTAACATCACTGGTTGGAACAATAATGGTTAGTAATTGTTTCTGTTAGCAGGATTAAGACATTAATCCTGTGTGTGTGTGTGTGTGTGTGTGTGTGTGTGCATGCGCGCGCGTGTGTTTTTTATATGCATAAAAAACATTTTAAATTAAAATGATCCTGTGAGCTGAACATAATTACCCTACAGAGTTACCTAGAGTCAACTCTCCTCTGCTATCCTTAGCAAGCATGACAGCATGTTCTGAAACTTCAGCTGCTTCTCTCTGGACAAGCTGACGTAAACAAGCCAGTACTGCTCTTCTTAGTAACAGGTAGGGACTACAAAGATTCACCTGAAAAATAACATTAGGGGATGAAAAGCTAATGGTAACATGCAGTATGTCTAATTAATAATTCACTGGACCGCTTCCTTGTCTGTCTAGAACATCACTGGGCTGGACACAATTTATTAAATACAGCGACATCCTGAATCTATTCTAGCATATATTACTTATTATATAACTTAGAAACAGCTTAATGAAAATTACATGTACTAGATTATGTACTAGCCATAAACAAATCCAAGCAAAAGTCTCTTGACAGTGTTAGAAGAAAAAGTATTTACACAAGTAAAAATTGTTTGAGAAAAGAAATATGATTCAAAAGATTTATTTGCAATTCATACATTTGTGATCATGCAACTAACTATGGTATAATCTTTTATGATTCTCTAAATAAAAATTTATACAAACAATATAGCATACTGGTTAAATTCATGAAGCTCCGGGGTCAAATTGTCTCAGTTTAAGTCCTAGTTACTAGCTATGTGACCTTGGCAAGTTATTTAACCTCTCTGTGCCTTAGTTTCCTCATTTGTATCATTAATCCATCTCAGGGCTGTTGCGATGTTAACATAAAGCAATATGCAAGGTGCTTATCACAGTAGTTGGCAAACAGTAATTGCTTAATAAATGTTAGTCATTATTAATGTAGTCTCTAACAAAACATGGAATAAGCAAATGAATTTTCAAATAAAGGCAAAAAGAGCTTTACTTGGAAAACATATTCCTCAAAAATGTTCTCTAGAGACAAACATTTCAGAATAACAAATTTAATATATATGTATACATACTTACATATAGATATACATATATGAACATATCTTAGAGATACACTGTAAATCTCAATAGGTTGTATCTACTTTTGGCAAAAGATAGAATGGTGATATACTGGGTTGATGATGATCCAACATCATAAAACATCAATTACAACAAATTAAAGATTTCTGGATACAAATTCTTACTGAATGATTTAATACATAAAATAAAGTCTAAAGATTTTAAATATATTTTGTTCTAACTACAAAAGCAAAGATCTATTTGGTGTGGTCTATAACAAAAAAATATACATGCTATGGTAGTGATTTTTGAAGCAAAATTTGAGAAACAACAGCATAATTCTGTAGTGATCTTTCTATTTGGCATTTGTGGGAAAAACAGGACTGAAAGTAGGTGAGTTTGTTTTAAAGAGTGGAGGCTAAATTCTGAGAGAAAAAAAGAGTAGGTGGTAGCAGCTAGTTTTCGCTATACAGGAAAAATAACACATTCAAATAGACCTGAAACTGCTTTACAAATGCACTCTATTTATACTTCTGATGAACTAAAATGTGGATAGGATAGAGAGGAATGCCATTTGCAGGAAAATCTCTAAGTTTTTCCAGTCATGTTTAGAAACTCTTTTGTTAGAACTAGTAAAAAGAATAACAGAGAAGTTAAAATATAAAAAGTTCAAGTTTACTCATGCCCAAGATTACTACTATATTTAACAATAATGACAAAAAAGCACTCTACGAGACAATTTTACAGAAAAATGAATGAGTCTACTAGTTATTTAACTGGAGTTTTACAAGCATATAATACAAGGCAGGTGCAGCATTTATTCAGGCTGGTAAAACGATCTTTTATAAAAAGCATGCTTAGATACTCTTCGCTTGTTTGATTAAAAAGAAAAAGGTTGAAGGCTGTCATACAAAGCAAAATGGGACGCTTACTATCTCCATGTCATTCTCCAGCATTTATATGGGAAAGATGAACAGGGTGGGTTAAGGCAAACAAACAAAGCAGGCAAAAAATAGAAACTGAACCAAAACTGTAGCTACAATTCCTTTTGGAAAGGAATATATTAAATCAAAATGATGCAAAATTCAGTGCAAGGAATGAGTGCACCAGCTGGAGAAAGTTAGGGAAGATTTGTTTATACCGGTATTAAATAAACACCATGGAACATGCTACACATACTGGACTTTGCATTAATGGTTAGCTTAAACAAAGAGATGCAAAGGAAAACAAGGACATCTACAACCAAGAACAACACAAAGAAACAGCACTGCAAACCTCAAAAAAAGTTAGGAATCAAGGGCCAGGGACCTACCAACACAGAATTATCCAATAAGTTCTCCTGCACAAAAACAAATGACAGACTGGTCATGACAAAACCAAAAGATAAATACTAGGATGACTTTGACAACAGTCAGCTAAGCATTAGAATATAAATGTTGCTAAAGCTATCACTCAAACTGGCTTAGCTTCAGTTTCACAAATCCATCTACAATACTTTTACAACTTAACAAAATGTCAGTTGAGCTAAGATACTGAGAACAGTCAACTCAGGAACTCAAAGATACTGAAAATAATCGGATATAAAATATATAATAATTTAAAAATGTACACTTGTGTAAGTAAAATCTCTTTTCCTAACTTGGAATTTCTGATTAGGTCTCAGTATCAAAACCAGATCAAGTGGAAATGATTATGAGAGGAGTGATCCAGATTGCATTCTCATAAACAGATGTCAGGGAGAGATAGTTAATAGTTTACCTCATCATAAGTTAATTATAGAATTTTTATTTATTTTTTTTGAGAGGTTTTCGTTATAGGGCGTGTGCACTCGCCAGACAGACAGAGAGAGACATAGAGACAGAAAGCGAGAAATCACCCCCTGGGGGGATGGTCACACCGCAATCCCTTCTCTTCCATTCTCCTCTCGGGATCTTGGGCATGCAAGCACGCACAAGCGCCCGGCGTGAGTTTTAAGCCACCGGGTCCGGGACGCGAACTGCCAAGTTTTAAAACTGAGATTCCTTTGAATTGCTAATGTAGCTAAGGCTAAGTTCAGAATGGAAGTTAAATACCATGTGGCTAGAAGATAATACTTTCCAGTTAGATTCTTACCTAACAACAAGATACAATTTCTTAACTTCAGAGAATACTTGAAATATAATAAATTGAATCTGATAAACTTATATAAATTACTAACTAAACTATCAAGACCCAAAATTAACATATTATATAAGGTGTTAATGACGGTACTTTCTAAAGATATTATTTCTGTATAAGAAAAAGAATTTTATAAGCATAAATATTATTAATAACATAAGATTTTTAACTGCTATTTAAGATTTTCTCAATTGCTCTGAAAGTACTCGAAAGAAAAATCTGATAACATAATAGACTGTTCTTCTTTATATATAACCTGTCTTGGTCTACGAAAGGAAAAATGTTAATAGGTTTAGTTCTTATTGTTTAAGAATTAGTGGTTAATCTTTTTCTTCATTTCTCAATACATTATTTTGTTTTTTAGAGAAGTTTTGTTTTTTAGAGAGGTTTTTGCTATAGGGCGTGTGTGCTCGCCAGACAGACAGAGAGAAAGCGAGAAATCACCCCCCAGGGGGGATGGCCACGCTGCAATCCCTTCTCCTCCATTCTCCTTTCGGGATTCTGGGCATACATGCACACACGCCCGGCGTGAGTTTAAGCCACCGGGTCTGGGAGATAAGGTATCTTCATTAAATCTATAAATACAGGGTCCGCAGGTGGTGTGGTAGTTAAGGTGTTGGATTTCCACATGGCCAACCATGGTTTGAGTCCTGAATCTGGTGGCTTTAAAACTGTACCAGGTACATGCGCATGCATGCCCAAAATTCCATGAGGAAAAGGGATTGCAGGCTTGGTCTCTTTCCAGTGAGCACAAATACCCTATGGCAAAACTCTACAAAAACTATCTATCTATCTAAACAGAATACAAAATAATGAAATGGGAACTTGATGAGAAACCTGAATGCAGGATTCAGACTTAGCTACCTCTACCTAGACATGTCAACCTTGGGCAAGTTATTTGACCCCTTGGGCCTCAATTTACTTTATTAATTTATTTTGAGGTTTTGGCCTTAGGGTGTGTGTGCTCGCCAGAGAGAAACAAAGACAGTGAGAGGAAAACTGAGAAATCACCCCCAGGGAGGATGGCCATGCTGGGGCACGCACCCACACACACCTGGCATGAGTTTAAAGTCAACAGGTCTGGAACTTGAAACACAGTTGGCCATTTGGGAGTCCAGCAACATAACCACTATGCCACCTGCTGGTCCCTCAATTATTTATTTACTTATTTATTTAAAATTTTGATTTATTATCATTATTATTCAACTTTAACCAGAGAGACACAGACAAGAGAGAAAAGGGAGAGTGAGAAAGCAAGCCACCAGGTCCAGGGCTTGAACTGTGGTCAGCCATGTAGGAATCCAGCCCCTCAATCACCATGCCACCTGCTGGCCTCTCAATTTACTTTTTAATGCTGTAAACATCATTCTATAAAAGCAAGGGTAGTCATGTGACAGATTTTTAGATTTTGAGATTCTTTTAAGCTCTGATAATGTGTATTTTCCTTCTACTTGAAAATTTAAGGTATGTCTAAAGCAAATTATTCTAATTGCCATGTTACTAATAGGAGTGTGCTGCAAATACTGCAAAGTTAAATTCCAAATGCAACTCAGAAGCACGTTTAAACAGACATTGATGATGTTAACCAATAATGGCTATGAATTAGCTCATCAGAACTTTTGGTTCATTGTCTTCATTTTTCTACACTCATTAAGTATATAATTAGAACCCAGATATCAATGCATATTTTGCTAAAATATTAAGAAAAAGTATTATTTCTCCATCTGGGATGAAAGAAACTTTGTATGTAGTAAGTTAAAACAATAGACCAAAAATAAAAAGACAGGTGATCACATAAAGTAATGCACTGCCTATAACATTTGCATAATGCCTAAACATTATGAGCACCCATATGTATTTACTGATCAGTGAATAAATATTATAAATATTAAATTAGTCATTAATAGGTTAAGAAAATAAATCAATATATAAGTGACTTAAAAAAAGTGATTATATGGGGGCCAGAAGGTAGTATGGTGAATAAAGGTGCTGGATTTCCACATGGCCAATTGTGGCTCAAATACCAGACCTGGCAGCTTGCTTTCTTGTTTTCCCTTTCTCTGTCTGTCTCTTTCTGGTAAAATTTAAAAAATAATAATAATAACAAATGGAATTAAATAAATAAATAATTCCTTTTCGAAAAAGTGATTATATGAAAGCTGCCCACTATTCCCTAAAAAAAAAAAAAAAAAAAAAAAGTCAAAGGAAAATAGCTATAACATACAATTTTCTACATAATCAAAAAAATATTTAAAATGTGTACTGGAATAAACCTAAGTTTCAAATAAAAGAAAGTAACAACTCACTAATCATATACTCACACAGAGGCAGCTAACTAGGCTAGACAAGTTGACATGTCGTGGAGCAAACATATGAAGCTGCTGAAGGCAAGAGATGGCCTGAGCCTGAACAAGGCAGTCGGGGTTATCTTGCATCACCGCACAACCCAACAGACAGGAAGTTCTTAAGGTAGAAACTGAAGTACTGTTACCTAAAATGAAAAGCAGAAAGCTGTTTATGATTGGCATATAAAATCATTACTCTTATATAACTGAATTTTAAAATGTACTTCTGGTCAGGTAGTACTGCAGAGATAACATGACTGCTTACATGAGAGGGATCCTAGGTTCATATCCCAGGATCTCCCCGAGAATGCTGGGCACATATGCATGTGTCTATGAGCTATGCTGTCTGGGACTAGAAGTGGATAGTGGTGTGGGGATGTTATTGGGAGTCCCTGTTTCTCCATGTGTTTTTCTCAACCTCAAAGACACAGATTAACTTAAAAAAATTCCTTTTATTTTCGGAGAGATTTTTGCTATAGGGCGTGTGCGCTCATCAGAAAGACAGAGACAGAAAGGGAGAGATCACCCCCCGGAGGGGGGGTGATGGCCATGCTTCAATCCCTTCTCCTCTATTCTCCTCTCGGGATTTTGGGCACACATGCACATGTGCTGGGTATGAATCTTAAGCTGCCAGGTACGGGACTTGAACTGTGGTCAACTACATGGCAGTCCAGCAACGTAACCATTATGCCATCTGCTGGTCCCAGTTGAGTTACTTTCATACGTTATAATCATATACTATGAAATTTGAACATCAGAGTATCGATATTTTAGGCTTAAATAATTTTTTTCCTTTTGTTTCTTTAAAAAGAATTATTTATTTATTTAATTCTATTTATCTAATTATTTAATTCCATTAGTTATTTTTTTTAAAGATTTATTTATTTATTCATTCATTCAGTTTAATTTGACCAGAGAGAGACACAGAGAGAGGAGAGAGGAAAGTGAGAAAGCAAGCCAACAGGTCCAGGACTTGAACCGTGGTCGGCCATATGGGAGTGTCCAGCGCCCTAACCACACTGTGGTCGGCCATATGGGAGTGTCCAGCACCCTAACCACCACGCCACCTGCTGGTCCCCCATTTGTTGTTATTATTTTTTAATTTGACAAGAGAGAGACAAAAGAAAGGGAAAGTAAGAAAACAAGCCACCAAGGTCTGGGACTTGAACCACAGTCAGCTATGTGGGAATTCAGCATGCCACCTGCCAGCCCCATGTAATTTATTTCTTAACTAGAGATCAGAGCTTGCTTGCCTGCTTGCTTGCCTATATGTCTATGTATATATTTTAGACCTATTTCAGATGAATCAATCAATCAATCAATCGATCTATTTTAGATTTTTGCCACTGGTTGCATATGCACACTTGCCAGAGAGGGAGACCGAGAGAGAAAGACAGAGGGAAAGTAAAAAATCATCCCCCAAGGGGCATGGCCATGTTGCAATCCTGTTTCCTCTATTCTCCTCTCAGGATTTTGGGCATACATGCAGATGTGCCTAGTGTGCTTTCAAGGCTCTGGGTCTGGAACTTGAATCATGGAGTAGGCCATATTGGATCCAGCACCCTTACCACATGCCACTGCTGGCCCAAGAGATCAGAGCTCTTTAAATGCATTATTGCACTTCATGTCTGTCATTTCACTTGTTAAGGGAAGTGTCTTGAAGACACATCTTTCTCTCTAAATATGGTTATCTTTGGTTTCTTTCAAAGGAAGAGAAACCATTTATTTATTTATTTATATTTATTTATTTTTTATTATCATCATACTCTATATTACATTGGATTACATATAACTTTATAGTGTATTACATTGTTTTTTCAAAAGGGAATGCCATGCATGTCAGTCAGTACAGAAACATTAATCTCCCCACTTCAACATTCAATATCTTTTCTATGTTTTCCCCAATCATTATTATTCTAATTATTTTTTAAAACAGTCAATCGCTATTTCTCATTTTGCTTGTAAAAATACTTTGCCCATCATGAATACTTCTCAGACCAATCCAGTTGAGAATACTATACATGGCATCATCAACAGTTAATAAGCCATATCTGTTTCTCACTAATGTCCTGCCTCTCTCATTCATTTATTTTTTGGGAGAGACTTTTGCTATAGGGAATATGCGTGCAGAGAGAAAAAGGATAAGAAATCACTCCCCCCCACCCCCAGGGGATGGCCATGCCACAATCCCTGCTCCTCCATTCTCCTCTTAAGATTTTGGGCACACATGCACACACATATCCAGTGTTGAGTTTTAAGCTGCCAAGCCCAAGACTCAAACTATGGTCGATTACATGGGAGTCTAGTGACATAATCAATATGCCATCTGCTTGTCTCAAAATCATGCATATACATATATTCACTTAACAAAACATAATTAGTTGGGGCCAGCAGGTGGTATAGTGGTTTTGGGTGATGGACTCCCACATGGCTGCCTGTGGTTTAAGCCCTGGACTTGGCAGCTTCCTTTCTCACTTGCCCTCTCTCTCTGTCCCTCTCTGGTATGTATGTATGTATAAATGAATAAATAAATAAATACAATTAAAGTAATCCTTTAAAAACAAACAAACAAACAACAAACAAAAATAGGTCTAGCAGGTGGCGTGGTGGTTGAGGGTGCCTCCTACATGGCAAACTATGGTTCAAGTCCTGGACCTGGCAGCTTGCTTTCTCACTTTCTCTCTCTGTCCCTCTCTGGTCAAATTAAAATAAATAGAGTTAAATAAAATAATTCTTTAGGAACAATAACATACTGAGCAGCTACTATGTGCTGAGCACAGAGCATAAGAACCGAATTCATTTTTATGTGTATATTTTTAATAATAAAACACCACAAAAGCAGCTTTGCATACCTTGCAGCTCTGGACCTAATGTGGTAATAAGGGCATTCAAACAGCGACCCAGACTTTGGTGAACTTCGGCATGAGTAGGAGGCACATTTAATAACAACATTATAATAAGAGAAAGGGTAGGTTCCACATGTACATAATAGAGTGGGCCAGCAGAATCAATGATCAATGATAGAGAATGTAGTGCCCAGGTCTGTGAAGACAGAAAAATAATGAAAAATGTTATAGTAGCATTACAAATATAAAACATATTTAATTGTTCTTCTGTTGAAACAGTGATAAAGTGATAACAAAATAAAAGTATATGTGTTCTACTACTAATTTGGAAAGAGAAATGGAGAACTTTAAAAATTTAAGAAAAGTTTTTCTCCTTTTATATCTACTATAAAACCACATAAAAGACTATTCTCTAATTTAAAATGGTATAAATCGCTCAGCAATGGGCTAACCAGTAGTGTGGTGATTAGGGCGGATGAATCTCACATGGCTGACTGCATGGTTCGAGTCCCAGACCCAGTGGCCTGAAAAAACACACTGGATGCATATGTGCAAGTGTAAAATCCCAAGAGGATAATGGAGGAGAAAGGATTGCAGTGTGGCCAACTGCTTTGGCTATGCTTTCTCACTTTCTTTTTGTCTCTCAGTCCAGCAAGTGCATTTACCCAGTAGTAAAACTAAAGTAAACAGGGGCCATCAGATGGCATAGTGGTTATGTTGCCAGACTCCCACATGGTCAACGTGGTTTGAGTCTTGGACTCAGCAGCCTGAAACTCATGCTGAGCCCATGTGCATGTATGCCTGAAATCCCAAGAGATGAATGGAGGAGAAGGGACTACAGTGTGGCCATGCTCCCTGAGGGGTGACTTCTTGCTTTCTGTTTCCCTGTCTCTCTGGCAATTGCAAGCTCCCAATAGCAAAAATCTCCCTAAAAATAACCATTAACAATTCACCATTAACAATTCCAAATAACATTGGCAGCTTTCATCCAATCTAATTTGTTTATGTTTATTGCTTAATATGTACAAAGAAAGTAAGTTCAAGTAGATTTAATAAAATCTACCACATGCAACAATATGGACAAATCTCTTGATTTGCTGGGGGGTGATTTCTTGCTTTTTGTCTCTCTGTCTCTGTCTCTTGGGAAGTGCATGTGCCCTATAGAGAAAATTTCTCTTAAAAAAAGAAAAATCAACATATACTAAGGTTTAAATGAAACAAGACTGTCCATATACTGATAACACCTGAGGTTGGGTAATAGGTATAATAGAATCATTACAGTATAGTATACTTTTTAAATCTATGTGTGTCATATTTTATAACAAGAAATAAACAGAAAGTATTCTCTTTAGGAAAATGTAAAACTGGAAAAGTTTTATTATAAATGGATATGTAAGAAAGCTTAGAGTACTTTATAAATGCTAAAAATAAGTGAGTTCATATCTGTTAGGTGAGAGATTACAGCCATCAAGAAACTCAGTTTTCATGACACTGGAAGCCATGGGAAGAAGTATTTAAATTCATCAATGCAAATGATGTTCAATATAAACCTACATGCTTTCAAAACACGCTTCTTCAAAGAGAAGAGGAATATAATAGAAACAAAAAGTGCTATATTATTTATTTATTCATGTATTTTTGCTAGAGGGCACATGGCCTTGCAAGAGAGAGACAAAGAGACAGAGAGAGAGGGAAAGTATGAAAGCACCCCTCATAGAAAAATGGTTACACTTAATTGCTTCACCTGCATCTCTTGTTCCTTTTGAGGTTTTGAGAATGAACAACACATGCCCAGTGTGTTCTTCAGACTGCTAGTTCTGGAACTTGAACCATATGGTCAGTCATGAAGGATCTGTCTGACTTAAATAGCCATGTAAGATCTGGCCACAGAGCCAGACCAAAGTGTTACACTGAAAGATGAGTGAGAAATGGAAAACTAAAAAAAAAAAAAAAATCTGGCGAGCGCACGCGCCCTACAGTGAAAATCTCTCCAAAAAAAAAAAAAAGAAATAGAAAACTATAAGTCAATTCAATCAAGTACTAGATGATGTGAAAAAGACTATTAGTAAAACAGTAATTCAGAGAACGCTATGGATTACAGATGATGAACTTTGATGAGATGGTTGTTAAACTGGATGTTAAATTAATACTATAAAGACAGATTATAGGAATGGGAGCAGAGAAGAGCAAAAGGAAAAAAAAATGTTATTACAGATATGAGAATGACACATCTGGAAGAAAGCACGTAGATCACCTTCAGAAGAAGCCAGTACTTTGGGATAACATCAGAGGTTTCCTGGGGCAGCTGATGGCACTGATATAGGGAGCTGATTAAAGAAGCAAGAAGCAGTCTGCCCAAGTTTTCAGTAAGAAGTGGCAAGAAAAAAATCTTTTGGGAAAACAAATTGGCCTCATTCCTAGAGAGAGCTAGAAAATAAAGAACCTAAAAATAACATAACTAATTAGAAGGCTAGAATAATTAAGGACAGGTGGGGGGAGAGATAGAAAATAAAGGTTAGAGTAAAAACAGGGAGAATAAAAAAAAAATATCACTCCAGATTTGATTACGGTATTAGCAGAATGATGAGGCTGGACAGTGCTGCAGTAGAAACACATGATGCACTGTGAGGGTGACCTACACAAGAAGGTTCCGAGTTCATGTTACAGACCTTCCTGTGTGGGCTGGCCCTGTGGCCTAGTGGTTAGACAAAGCTGGATGCCACATGGCTAACTATAGCTGCAATCCTGGCCCGGTGGCTTATAAACACACTGGTTGCACGTGTTTGTGTGCCCTAAATCCTGTCAGAATGGGGAAATGGAGAAGAGACCGCATGCCCCAAAGGAAGATGCTTTCTCTCTCTCCCTTTTTGTCTGTCTGTCTCTTGTGAGTGCACACACTCTCTGACGAATTAAAAAATAAAAAAGTTAAGTTTAGCAATGGCTTTGACATTTACTATGTTCGGCAAAAACAAAATTCACAAATTATTAATGGTTGATTAAAAAAAATCTGCATCCTCAAAAAATCATGAATTTCAAGGAAAGTAACACATAAGGTACTTACCTGCACATCAGGAGAGGTACTGTCCTGAGACAAAGTATAAAGGATTCCAATGCAAGAATTCAAGTGCTGAGATGAACTTACTCCTCCTAAATACCTATGCAGGGATCCCAAAGCCAATGAGTGCCCTGTTCTGGTAACCACGTCCCTTGCTGATTTCAATCTGTAATTACAAAAATAAAAATAAATGAAGTCTCAGGAAAACAAAATGCTGGTGCATATACACTATCACTGAGGCAAAACTTCCTATACGAATAGTTAAAAAATGAAAGAACGTATTTACTGTTAACTGACAGAAAGTTCTGAAATAACCTGAAGGATACCTTGCAAAAGAAAACATTCTAGATAAAAATTCCTCCACATTATTAATGATTATTTAAGTATCAACAGTTTCAATGGCTTTCAGACCTATGTAAATACATGGTTTATAAGGCAGGCATTACTATCATTTTATCATTAAGTTACATTTTGAAAACTCATGTGCCGAGATCCTTTAGTCCATATAAACAGTTTCAACTTAAGAACTTTTGATTTTAGAATTAAATATAAAAGAACATAATATTAGGAATTTTCTATACATTGTGTGCTGATTTAAGCACTTTAAATTGAATCCTTCTTTAATTTCCCAACAAATCTGAGATTCATATTAATATTATTATCAATTCCATTTTACAGATGAGGAAACCAAAATGATAAAGTAATTCTCAAAAAACAGCCCACTATTAAATGGTAGAGTTGGGATATAAGCCAAGTTAGTAAACTGCCTCCAGACTTCAAGCTTGTAACCACATCAGATGGACATAGTCAATAGATGTAGGTCAAAGTGCTACCTGTACCATCACTACCACTACTAACATAGTTTATGTACATCCACATTCATATTTAAAATGAATGAATTTATCATACGTAGATTTTTTTCTTTTTACCCCATAGGGTGCATGTGCTCCCTGGAGAGAGACAGAAATAGAAAGAGAGGGAAAACATGAGAAGTATCAACCCCAAGGGGGATGGCTATGCCACAATCCCATCTCCTCTATTCTCTTAAGATTTTTGAGTAGGCATAAGATGGTGCCTGGTATGTTTTTCAATCCTCTGGGTCCAGGACATAAACCAAAGAGCCGGCCATGTGGGATCTAGTGCCTTAAGCACCAACCCACCTTTGGCCCAGTTTTTTTTTTTTTTTTTTTTTTAATATTATTTTCAGGGCCAGTCAGTGGTAAGCTGGTTAGGGTGGCTAGACCTCACATGGTTGACTGTGAGGCTCAAATTCTGGACACAGAGGCTTGGGGTACACACCAGGCATTTGTGCCTGCCCATACTTCTGAGAGGAAAATGGAGGACAAAGTATGTGGCATGGCCATCCCCCTGGAGGATGATTTTCACTTTCTCTCTCTCTCTGACTCCCTTTGTCCCTGGCAAGCAAACATATACTGTGGCAAAACTAAAATAAACAAACAAAAAGTTCCTCACATAATTATCATCTCATTTAACTTAACATTCTCAATATGTAGGGCAAAATTAGCCCTGTACTTAGAATAGAGGGATACTGGCAAAGAAGATTAAGTGTCCTATACAAAGTTACAGACATGGTAGAAATAAAAGTATAGGCACATAGGACAACCAGTGGAGTGGTGATTAACACAGAGGGAGCCCACATTCACGACTGCACAGTATGAGTCCCAGATCCAGAGACTTGAAAAACACACTAGGCATGTGTGTGTCTGTGCCCAAAATCCCAAAGGAGAAGGAAAAGAAGGCACTGTGGCGTAGTCATCTCCCCAGGGGATGTTTCTCACTTTCTCTCTATCTCTGTTTCTCCAGTTAGTACACGTTCCCTATAGCAATTTTTTTTTTAAGAATTATTTAATTTTATTTATTCATTCATTTATTTTTAATTTGACCATAGAGAGACAGAGAGAGAGAGGGAGGGAGAAAGTGAGAAAGCAAGCTACCAGGTCCAGGACTTGAATCGTGGTCAGCTATGTGGGCATGTCCAGCTCCTTAACCACCACACCACCTGCTGGTCCCCCTATAGCAAATTTTTTTAAAAAAGCACAGGCAGCCTGTAGCTTTTCCTTTTTCCTGTAGATTGTTCTTACTACTTATCATCTATATTTTAGATGAGAAAACTCCTTAAGTGTATCACTACCCTAAAGTCCATTCCATTTACTGTCAATTACATCACCTATAAATAGTGATTTTTCTCTTATTATAAAAACTAAAGAAGAGGGACCAGCAGGTGGCATAATGGCTATGTTGCTGGACTCCCATTAGTCAACTGTGGTTCAAGTCCCGGACCCAGTGGCTTAAACTCACGCCGGGCACATGTGCATACGTGCCCAAGATCCCGAGAGGAGAATGGAGGAGAAGGGATTGCGGTGTGGCCAGCCCCCCTGGGGGATGATTTCTCGCTTTTTGTCCCTCTCTGTCTTTCTGGCAAGCGCATGCGCCCTATAGCAAAAACCTCTTCAATAAAAACCCCTAAAGATGAAACACTGAAGGTTTTTTTTTAAAAGAATTATTTTTATTTATTCATTTATTTTAATTCACTAATTTTAATTTTATTTTATTTAATTTTAAAGAGAGACACACAGAGAAAGAGAGCGAGAGAGGGAAAGTGAAAAAGGTCCGGGACTCAGACCGTGACCAGCCATGTGGAAGCATCCAGTGCCTTACCACTATGGCACCTGCCAAAACACTAAAAGTTTTATGTTCCAAGACCACCAGGCCAAAGGAGTTCTCTTTTTAAAGCATTTGTATTTGTCAATTTTTCTTTCCTTAGTTAGAACTCAGAAGGAAGTTCTTAGTAATTTCAACAAATCAGCGAGCTACTGATACATCCAGTTTATACCCACAGTCCATGAGAAATCCACTTACTTGTCAAAGTTAACTTGAGCCAATCCAGCAGTAAAAGCTCCGTCATCAACTGCTTGGGCTAATTTAGCCCATGCCTCTGCTGCTGCACATCGCAACAGGGGGTTGGGACTTTCAAGGGCTCCCATGAATAACGTTAAGGAAAGTCGTCTCATTTCTTCTGGACCTAAACTTCCCCTGGAGCCAGTCATGTACTGAAATATGTAAAGAGCAATCCAAATTTACAAGTGGAGTATATGATCTCTTACACAGTTTGGAGAACGTATATTCTAGTTACCCAAATGTTACTATTTAAAAAAAAATCAGAACACAAAAATCAGCACTGATCATATAAACAATCTGATTTTTTTTATGAAGTCCTTTAGAATTTTAAACCTCTAAGCAAACAAATACGGCAATCATCCCTGTGGTATAAATGTATTCAAAAGAACATTAATAGAAAGCAATAAACTGTATTATCTTTTACTCAGAAACAGTCAGGTACAAATGCAACAACAAGCTGGATCTGGTCCAGGGACTATAGTCCATCAATTCTTGGCATAGGATCGTGGGCTCAGAAGGATGAGCATGACTGTATACCAAGATTATGTTTGATTTCTTTTTCTATTTTAAATAATTATTTTATTTAATGCTATTCATTGTCATTATTTCATTTTGTATTTTTTGAAGTTGATTGGAGAGAGACAGAGAGGGAGAAGGAAAGTGAGAAGGCAAGCTGCCAGGTCCAAGACTCGAACTGCCGTCAGCCATGTGGGAGTCCAGCTGCCTTAACCACCACGCCACCTGCCAGCCCCAAGATTATGTTTTGAACTGCGGTCAGCCATGTGGGAGTCAAGCTGCCTTAACCACGCCACTTGCCATGCCAGCCCCAAGATTATGTTTGATTTCTAACAAGTTTTATGTAGAGAAAATATTAAACGAGAAATCTAAATTCTAAAATATTCTCATCAAAGGACTCAGAAAAATAAAGGAAAAAAAGTCCTTTAAAAACATCTCCCTTGGGACCAGCAGTTGGTGTAATGGCTATGCTGCTGGACTCCCATGTAGTTGACTGAAGTTCGAGTTTCAGACCCGGTGGCTGAAACTCAGGCTGAGCGTGCGTGTCTGTGTGTGGTGTGTGTGTGTGTGTGTGTGTGTGTGTGTGTATGTGTGTGTGCCCAAGATCCCGAGAGGAGAATGGAGAAGGGACTGCAGCGTGGCCATACCCCCTGGGGGTGATTTCTCACTTTGTCTTTCTGTCTCTCTCTTTCTGGTGAGCGCATGCGCCCTACAGTAAAAACCTCTCCAAAAAAAAAATCTCCCTCTAACTCATTCAAGTTGGCTACACATCAAATAACAAAAATATCTTGAGTTAAAAAAAATTACCTTCAAGAACCGAGAAAATGAAGAAACAACATGTAACTGAACTACTTGCTGACGAGCTCCTTTTGTGTGCTTTATACTATCCAAAAGCTGTTCCAATATAAGAAGCCTAAAATCAAAAGAAACACGATTTAAAAATACAAATAAGATTTGTTAACAAAGATAAAATAAGTCAAAGAGTGGTACTGAATATCCATTGCTGGCTTGTTTCACTGAGTAATTCTGTTAGAACTACAGGTTGAACATTCTTGATAAGAAAATGTAAAATGCTCCTGATCCTGGCTGCGTAGAATGCTTGGGGGCATGGGGATTGCTGCATGGTGAAAACCACTTAAGGGTATGCCCTCATCAGTATGAGGTGGGCAAACAACAGAGCTCTTGCATAACATTTTAGTATTAGGTATTTAAACATTTCTCACCTGAGAGGTAGGTGAAGAAAACCCTTCAATTCCCACCCATTAGCCTATAATTATCAGATATTCATCAAGTTTCAACAGACTGAACACCAGAAATAAGATTGAGAGGTTCTCTTTCAGTGATGGGGCCAGCCCGTGGGCTGGTGGTTAAGGCAGTTGGATCCCCACATGACCGACCACATAGTTCAGTGGCTTGAAAACACACTGGGGTGTGTATGCATGCATGCTCATTTTGAGGGACCAGCAGGTAGCATAGTGGGTAAGGCACTGGACTCCCACGTGGCCAACTGCAGTTTGAGTCCTGGACCTGGTGGCCTGAAAAACACCAGATGCATGCACAGGTGCCCCAAATCCCGAGAGGAGAAAGGAGGAGAAGGGAGTGAGGTGTGGCCATCCCCCAGACAAGATTTCTCACTTTCCCTCTCTTCTCTGTCTCTCTTTCTCCAGCAAATGCATGTACCCTATGGCAAAAACCTAAAAAACAAAAACAAAAGGCATTTTGGGTACTATACGTAATATGAATAAAATTTTAACCCTTGCTTTTCTCATTTAACATTATGTCCTTAGCATTTCTGAATCATTTTTATTGTTTACTAGCTTTTATGAACCCAAACTTTTATGTATGTACGTGTGTGGGTGTATAAGCACACACACTGCAATTTATTCAACCATTCTTTTATTGGAAAATTTCTCAATTCTAATTATGATAAATAGACAAATTATTTTTGGTCTGGATTGAATATATCCATTTAGCTATTTGTGAATCCTCTGTGAACTCTTTCATGTTCTTATAGCACAGAGATTTTGTGTGTGCATGTGTGCATGTACCAGAGGGTGTGTATGCTGACCAGAGAGAGATAGAAAGCACTCCCCAACAGGGTGTAATCACATCAAAACCCCCTCCATTTCTCCATTCCGCACATTTTGAGCACACACACACATGCACTGGTCTGTTTTTCAAGCAGCTGGGACCAGGACTTAACAGTGGTTGGCCCCCTGGGATTTGGGTCCTCATGCACAATGTCTAACGACTACACCAAGGGGCTGGCTCTACAACAGTTTTTATTTCTGATGCTGATTCAAGATATGTAACTGAAATAGGCCACCCCATCTTTCTCTTGCCTTTTCCTTTAAAACACTGTTTGTGGGGCTGGCAGGTGGCATGGTGGTTGAAGCCGCTGGGCTCCCACATCGCAAACCATGCTTTAAGTACCAGACCTGGCAGCTTGCTTTCTTACTTTCTCTCTCTCTCTGTCTTTTTCTCTGGTCAAATTTAAAAATAAATAAATTAATTAAAGTTAAATAAAATAATTCTTAAAAAAAAAAACCACATTATTTC
>NW_006159844.1:9387679-9393399 GCF_000334495.1 Tupaia belangeri chinensis | reverse complement strand
AACCCTGTATTTCTTTTCTCCCCCCCCCCCCCCCCCCCTTCAAATTAGGAAAGGCTGAAATAATATTAAAGACAGTATTTTGGTTTTGGATTAGCCTAGTGGCAGGAACAATGACTTATAATTTATCTTAACCTCTCTAGTATCTTTTTTGGCATGTAGTAGATAAATGTGCTTGTCAAAAAACCATAAAAGACCAATTCATTGGGCCAGCCAGTGGTGTGATAGTTAAGGTACCTGGACCTAGATGGTCAACTGTATGGTTTGTGTCTCGAACCCAGCAACTTGAAAAATATGCCTTGTATGTGTACATGCATGTCTACCCCACTTGGGGGCTAATTTCTACTCTCTCTATCTTTCTCCAGTGAGTGTACATGCACTACAGCAAACTAAAAAATAAAAAAGACAACTGCATCAAGTAGGTAAGAATAAACAAGGCTGAAGATGGCATGTAGACGCCCTTTTTTCTAAAGTTTACTGATACATTTTTTTACATGAGTGAGACAGAGCAAAGAAGATAGTGGAATGATAGGCATTACTAACAGAGTCTTCATGCCACAATCCTCTTCCAGCTTCAGCCAGCCTAGATCACAGACATGAGTGTGCCTTGTGTGTGCAGGGAGGCTGAGAACCTGCAACCTTCCCCTATGGATCCAGCATGAGAGTACTGTATTACTATTTAACCATAACACAGACACCCTCCCCCCCCCATGCTTTTATCTGACCCTAATGTGCTTCCAGTAGTAACTGTGAGTCTTTGACTAGATCTCTATTATTCTTTTGATGCTATAGGACTAATTATGATTTTTTTTTTTGAGAGGTTTTCGCTATAGGGTGCGTGCACTCACCAGACAGACAGAGAGAGACATAGAGACAGAAAGCGAGAAATCACCCCCCAGAGGGGATGGTCACGCCGCAATCCCTTCTCCTCCATTCTCCTCTCGGGATCTTGGGCATGCACGCACACGCGCCCGGCGTGAGTTCTAAGCCACCAGGTCTGGGACGCGAACCGTGGTCGACTACGTGGGAATCCAGCGACATAGCCATTACTGCTGGTTCCCTAATTATGATTTTATTCCAAATACTAATCTTGTTATCAAAGCAGAATAAATAAGGGCACTGTGCCTTTAAAAGCCTCACTGTAGAGGGCAGCAAATGGCATAGTCCCTGGACTCCCACATGGCTGACCACAGTTTGAGTCCTGGACCTGGTAGCTTAAAAATCACACCAGGTGTGTATGCGTGTGAGCCCAAACTCTTGAGAGGAGAATAGAGGAGGAGTTGGGGTGTGGCCATATCCCCTCAGGGGGGGTGATTTCTCACTTTCCCTCTTACTGTCTCTGTCTCTCACTATCTTTGATGAGAGCAAGTGTCCTAAAGCAAAAACCTCTTTTAAACCACTCCACTGCACAAGAATTAAACTAGAGAAAAAAGGTATGAAGTTACGAGTGTATAATACACATCAGGAAACATGGTATATGTAAAATCAGTTTGTAGTAAGAATGGTGGATCACTAAGAATTGACATCTCTATGAATACTTAGAAAAATATTTATCTGTAATAGTTCAACATTAATTTTGTTATAATAAGTTTGAAAAACTCAGAAAAGCACAGGAAAGAAAAATAAAATTTTTCCTAAATCCCAACATCTAGAAAGAGCCACCATTAAGATTTTGGCATTTTTTTTGGTCTTGTCTCCTCACCTCCACATATATAAATACAATTTTTAGAAAACTAGGATCAGACTGTACACAATTTGTTTAATAACTTGTTTTGCTTTTTTCTGTAAATAATATTGTCAGGGACTTTCTTTCATCCTAAATGTTATAGTGAAACAACTTTAAATAGCTATTATTAAAATAAGGGGACTTCAAAAAGTTCATGGAAAAGTGAAATTAAACTACAAGTTTATTTTGATACAAAATTTAAAAAAATATGTACATGGTTTTTCCTTAATACATATTTCGTGCAAACTTCCTAATGACTCCTATACTCTGATAATATAATAATATATTTAACCAATCTCCCTGGCTTGAGACATTTAGCAAATTTCTAATTTTTATTATAAGTGATGTGAGAAATACTTTACAAATTTTCTGCCCATTGTTTTAGTCCATATTTAAGGCACTTTGTCTCAAGAACATACTAATACCCAAATTACCCTTTAGGAAGATTACGGAAGTAAGCCTGACATCAAAGTGGAATTAAGAATAATTAAGGTTGGGTCCAGTAGTTGGAGTAATGGCTATGTCACTGGACTCCCACACAGTCGACCGCAGTTTGAGTAACGGACCCCGGGGCTTAAACTTATGCTGGACACGTGTGCATGTGTGCCCAAGATCCCTAGGGGACAATGGAGGAGCAGGGACTCCGGTGTGGCCATCCCCCCTGGAGGGTGACTTCTCACTTTCTGTCTCTCTCCGTCTTTCTGGCTAGCGCATGCGCCCTATAGCAAAAACCTCTCCAAAAAAAAAGAATAATTAAAGTCAGGTTCACAAATTTAAAAGCCTAATGCATATTATTAGATCATATCCTACACATCTGTTATAATGGAATCATATTATGTTAAGAGTACTAAAAATGCACAATTTTAGAGCTTGAAAATTTTGTTATAGCATAATTTGACGTACTATTTTCTTGCCCATATTCATGGAACAAACACTACAGAACAGGGCTGCTAGGGCCCCAAATCTTCATCCTTTGCCTCCAGTCTTGACAGAGATTAAATACATTACTAACCAATTAAAGTCTCAAAATAAATTACATCAATTCCTTTCAAGATCTTAACAAAGAATCTCAAACTTTGGGTAGACAAAGATGACTTACTCTGAGTAATACTAAATTGATGTTCCTACCAATATTACATAGTAGTCAGTTTGGAAGGAAATGACAGACACTAAAACAAAGATTTAAATCTAGATAAAATAAAAATACGCAGTTAATTAAGAGAAGAGCAAAGATATAACATTTGAAATACTGGCTGACTTATACTTCCAGGAGGGTGTATGAAAGCAAAAATACTTATTAGTACCAGAGCTCAAACTATATAAGCTTTTCCTTTGTCCAGCAAGTCACAAGTGACATCATTTGCTGAAGCAGTATATTTGGAGCAGTGATTTTCAACCTAGGCTGCATATCAGAATCACCTAAGATTAATAAACTCCAGTATCCCCCAAAATATGTACACCATACTAACAAATCAGTATTTTTAGGGTTTATTTTTAAGTTTTTGCAATAGGGTACATGCACTCACTGGAGACAGAAAGAGAGAGACAGAGGGAAAGTAAGAAATCACGCTCTGGGAAAATGGCCATGTCGTAATCCCTTCTCTTGGGATTCTGGGCATGCCCGTAAATACATCTGGAGTGATTTTCAAGTTGCCGGGTCGGCCATGTGGAAGTCCAGCACCTTAATCACCATGCCACCTACTGGCCCCACCTTTACTATTTAAAAAGCTGTCTAAATCATTCCAGTGTTCAGGCCAAGGGTGGAATAAACTACAAGTGAATTAAGTAAGTAATTCTTGGCAATTAGGTGCAAAATATATTTAAAAGTATCCACAAATAACACATGAACAAGTTTACTAATAATTCTTTTCCAGGGGCTGGCAGGTGGCGTGGTGGTTAAGGGCACTGCACTCCCACATGGCTGACTGTGGTTCAAGTCCCAGACCTGGTGGCTTGCTTTCTCATTTTCCCTCTCTCTTTTCCTCTCTTGTCAAATGAAAACAAATAAATAAACAAATGAAGTTAAATACAATAATTAAAAAAATTATTTTCTATATAAAATATGTACACCTTTTTTTTTTTGAGAGGTTTTTGCTATAGGGCACATGCGCTAACAGAAAGACAGAGACAGAGAGACAGAAAGCGAGAAATCACTCCCCAGGGGGGATGGCCATGCCACAATCCCTTCTCTCCCATTCTCCTCTCGGGATCTTGGGCACGTACACACATGCCCTGCATGAGTGTAAGCCACCTAGTCCAGGACTCAAACCGCGATTGACTACATGGAAGTCCAGCAACATAGACATTTTGCCAACTGCTGGTCCCTGCTTTCTAGCCTTTAAACATTTTAGTGCTTTAATATTAGCAATGTAAAATTCCTCGTTTTTAGAATCCTATAATTAGAATAGAGAGAATCAACTAATTTAAAAGAGAATTTAATTTCTAAATGCACAATATATTAAAAACTAATTTCTAATGTAAGGCAATCTCATGTTATAAAAGGCTCCTTTTAGACTGTTTGCACATGAAGCTAATGATCACTACCACAACAATAAACAAAATGCTCTGAAATACTCAACTGTAAATATGATCCCTTCATTAATACCTTTATCCTCTAGAAATGCAAATATAAGGCTGAAAGGAAAAGTCTGCCATTTTAAACACCACGTTAGTGATAACAGGAATTAGAAACTTAACTTCCCCACCCTTGTAGTTTCTATCCTCTGGTTCTCTAATGACACCCACTGGACACTGCTGATAGTTTATGCCCACTTTGTATCTGGGATCCTGCCAGACCATTTCCTTTTAAAATCTCCAAACTATTGCCCACTATTTTTATTCAGTTAGAATCCAAACACAATGACAGGTTTTGCTTTTTCTAGGTCTCTCAATGTGTTTATTAAAACAGACAGTCTTCTCCCTCGATTATTCACTATATGGTATATACACATATATTTTTAGAAAGGGATTTTTGCTAAAGGGCCCCTACGCTTGTCAGAGAGACAGAGAGATACAGAAAGACAGAAAACAAGAAACCACCCCCCAGGTGCAATGGCCACGCCGCAATCCCTTCTCCTCCATCCTCCTCTTGGGATCTTGGGTATGCATGCCCAAGCGTGAGTTTCAAGCTACTGGGTCCAGACTCGAAATGCATTCGACTATGTGGGAGTTAAATGATGTAACCATTTCGCCATCTGCTGGTTCCGAATATTCGTTACATTATTATAATCTAATTATGGAAAAAAAAAAGTTCACTGAACTTATTAACAAAATAAGAAATAAGAAATCATCTCCTTCAAACTACAATTGGACATCTTCTCAAGGAGAATAATAAAATCATCATTTATTTATTTATTTAGAGAGATTTTTTTTTTTAAATAGTGTGTGTGTACTTGCTAATGAGACAGAGAGACAGAGAGAGAGAAAGTGAGAAATCACCCCAAGGCGGGGCACACCACAATTCCTTCTTCAACTTCTCTCGAGATTTTGGGCACACATGCACATGTACCTGGCAGGAGTTTTCTTTTTTTTTCTCTTAGAGAGATTTTTGTTATAGGGCACAGGCACTTGCTAGAGAGACAGAAAGTGAGAAATTACCCCCCAGGGACATGGCCATGCCAAAAACCCTTCTTCTCCCAGAATCTTGGGCACACATGCACATGCACCAGGCTTGAGTTTCAATTTGCTGGGTCTGGAACTCAAACTGTGGTCGACCATTTGGGAGTCCAGCATTGTAACCATTACACCATCTGCTGGACCCTGCCCAGCAAGAGTTTCAAGCTGCCCCAGTGGGAGTCCAGAGCCTTAATCACTATGCCACCTGCTGACACAGTATCATTATTTTTTAAAAGGAAAGGTTGGGGCAGCGCTGCCTGCGCGGCTGGGCCTGCACGGCTAGGGCTCTGCTCCACGTTCTGCTGCCTCTCCGGGGCTGGCATGTGGCCTCTGGGCCTGTGCGTGGCTGCTGGGCCTGCGCCCCCGCGGGGGCCCCCGGGCG
>NW_006159844.1:9381364-9382874 GCF_000334495.1 Tupaia belangeri chinensis | reverse complement strand
AATTTCTAAATGCACAATATATTAAAAACTAATTTCTAATGTAAGGCAATCTCATGTTATAAAAGGCTCCTTTTAGACTGTTTGCACATGAAGCTAATGATCACTACCACAACAATAAACAAAATGCTTTGAAATACTCAACTGTAAATATGATCCCTTCATTAATACCTTTATCCTCTAGAAATGCAAATATAAGGCTGAAAGGAAAAGTCTGCCATTTTAAACACCACGTTAGTGATAACAGGAATTAGAAACTTAACTTCCCCACCCTTGTAGTTTCTATCCTCTGGTTCTCTAATGACACCCACTGGACACTGCTGATAGTTTATGCCCACTTTGTATCTGGGATCCTGCCAGACCATTTCCTTTTAAAATCTCCAAACTATTGCCCACTATTTTTATTCAGTTAGAATCCAAACACAATGACAGGTTTTGCTTTTTCTAGGTCTCTCAATGTGTTTATTAAAACAGACAGTCTTCTCCCTCGATTATTCACTATATGGTATATACACATATATTTTTAGAAAGGGATTTTTGCTAAAGGGCCCCTACGCTTGTCAGAGAGACAGAGAGATACAGAAAGACAGAAAACAAGAAACCACCCCCCAGGTGCAATGGCCACGCCGCAATCCCTTCTCCTCCATCCTCCTCTTGGGATCTTGGGTATGCATGCCCAAGCGTGAGTTTCAAGCTACTGGGTCCAGACTCGAAATGCATTCGACTATGTGGGAGTTAAATGATGTAACCATTTCGCCATCTGCTGGTTCCGAATATTCGTTACATTATTATAATCTAATTATGGAAAAAAAAAAGTTCACTGAACTTATTAACAAAATAAGAAATAAGAAATCATCTCCTTCAAACTACAATTGGACATCTTCTCAAGGAGAATAATAAAATCATCATTTATTTATTTATTTAGAGAGATTTTTTTTTTTAAATAGTGTGTGTGTACTTGCTAATGAGACAGAGAGACAGAGAGAGAGAAAGTGAGAAATCACCCCAAGGCGGGGCACACCACAATTCCTTCTTCAACTTCTCTCGAGATTTTGGGCACACATGCACATGTACCTGGCAGGAGTTTTCTTTTTTTTTCTCTTAGAGAGATTTTTGTTATAGGGCACAGGCACTTGCTAGAGAGACAGAAAGTGAGAAATTACCCCCCAGGGACATGGCCATGCCAAAAACCCTTCTTCTCCCAGAATCTTGGGCACACATGCACATGCACCAGGCTTGAGTTTCAATTTGCTGGGTCTGGAACTCAAACTGTGGTCGACCATTTGGGAGTCCAGCATTGTAACCATTACACCATCTGCTGGACCCTGCCCAGCAAGAGTTTCAAGCTGCCAGGTCTGGGACTTGAGCTGCAGTTGGCCACGTGAGAGTCCAGAGCCTTAATCACTATGCCACCTGCTGACACAGTATCATTATTTTTTAAAAGGAAAGGTTGGGGCAGCGCTGCCTGCGCGGCTGGGCCTGCACGGCTAGGGCTCTGCTCCACGTTCTGCTG
>NW_006159844.1:9380019-9381339 GCF_000334495.1 Tupaia belangeri chinensis | reverse complement strand
CCCTTGTAGTTTCTATCCTCTGGTTCTCTAATGACACCCACTGGACACTGCTGATAGTTTATGCCCACTTTGTATCTGGGATCCTGCCAGACCATTTCCTTTTAAAATCTCCAAACTATTGCCCACTATTTTTATTCAGTTAGAATCCAAACACAATGACAGGTTTTGCTTTTTCTAGGTCTCTCAATGTGTTTATTAAAACAGACAGTCTTCTCCCTCGATTATTCACTATATGGTATATACACATATATTTTTAGAAAGGGATTTTTGCTAAAGGGCCCCTACGCTTGTCAGAGAGACAGAGAGATACAGAAAGACAGAAAACAAGAAACCACCCCCCAGGTGCAATGGCCACGCCGCAATCCCTTCTCCTCCATCCTCCTCTTGGGATCTTGGGTATGCATGCCCAAGCGTGAGTTTCAAGCTACTGGGTCCAGACTCGAAATGCATTCGACTATGTGGGAGTTAAATGATGTAACCATTTCGCCATCTGCTGGTTCCGAATATTCGTTACATTATTATAATCTAATTATGGAAAAAAAAAAGTTCACTGAACTTATTAACAAAATAAGAAATAAGAAATCATCTCCTTCAAACTACAATTGGACATCTTCTCAAGGAGAATAATAAAATCATCATTTATTTATTTATTTAGAGAGATTTTTTTTTTTAAATAGTGTGTGTGTACTTGCTAATGAGACAGAGAGACAGAGAGAGAGAAAGTGAGAAATCACCCCAAGGCGGGGCACACCACAATTCCTTCTTCAACTTCTCTCGAGATTTTGGGCACACATGCACATGTACCTGGCAGGAGTTTTCTTTTTTTTTCTCTTAGAGAGATTTTTGTTATAGGGCACAGGCACTTGCTAGAGAGACAGAAAGTGAGAAATTACCCCCCAGGGACATGGCCATGCCAAAAACCCTTCTTCTCCCAGAATCTTGGGCACACATGCACATGCACCAGGCTTGAGTTTCAATTTGCTGGGTCTGGAACTCAAACTGTGGTCGACCATTTGGGAGTCCAGCATTGTAACCATTACACCATCTGCTGGACCCTGCCCAGCAAGAGTTTCAAGCTGCCAGGTCTGGGACTTGAGCTGCAGTTGGCCACGTGAGAGTCCAGAGCCTTAATCACTATGCCACCTGCTGACACAGTATCATTATTTTTTAAAAGGAAAGGTTGGGGCAGCGCTGCCTGCGCGGCTGGGCCTGCACGGCTAGGGCTCTGCTCCACGTTCTGCTGCCTCTCCGGGGCTGGCGTGTGGCCTCTGGGCCTGTGCGTGGCTGCTGGGCCTGCGCCCCCGCGGGGGCCCCCGGGCG
>NW_006159844.1:9345152-9378949 GCF_000334495.1 Tupaia belangeri chinensis | reverse complement strand
GTGGGGGATGGGGAATCAAGGATGGCAAAACAAAAGGCAAGGTATGCAGGACATAAGAATTGGGAAATTATTTGCTGAGAACATGTATGTTGATGTGCTTGATTGAGCCAATGCACAGTGTATTTTGGATGGAAAATTCATTTGTGTGTTGTGATGGTGTATAGTGAATTAATGTAGAAAATGAATAAATTTAAAATAAAAAATACATAAAAAAAAGGAAAGGTTGTAGGAAGTATATATTTCCTTTTATGCTTTTACATTTTTTTTAAAAGAGATTTTTGCTCTGGGGCATGAGTACTTGCCAGAGAGAGACAGAGAGAAAGAAAGTGAGAAATTATCCACAAGGTGGGGCCATGCCCAAATCCCTTTTCCTCCATTTTCCTCCCAGGGTCTTGGGCACCACGCACATGTGCCCAGTGTGAGTTTCAAGCCTCCAGGTCTGAGACTTGAACCATGGTCAGCCATGTGGGTACAGCGATGTAAACATTATGCCATCTGCTGGTTCCACCTTTTTGGCTTTTATCTTAAATCTATAAAAAAACTAGTGGAACTATTTAAGAACATGCTTAATTGAAACTATTTCTTAAAGACCATTCTTATTTCTTTTACAGTAAAAATGTTATATTAATCCAAACCAATCATGTTAATTGCATACTCTATGAAACAGCAGTTAGAGACTAGTTCAAATCTCATCTTCTCCATGAATCTTTCTTAGAATGTTCCCAATGACTGTAACTTTCTCTTATCTACTCATTAATAATTTAATCATACATTGATGTAAATATCATATATACCCATAACTTTATAGATATAATATACAGGGAGCTATAGGCTACAAATAAATTTGGAGAAAACATTACCTTTTGAAATTAAAGCTAATAAAAAGAAACTTAAATTTCACTCTTTTTTCTTCCATTCATCCACTTTTCTATGAACTGAATGTAAATCAGCCTAAAATCTGTTTGAGAAATATGTTGCCAAGAAAAGTAAAATATTTTTCTTGGTTTTCACCAAAGAAACCAAAGTAAATTCTCTACCTAAATGATAAATTCTGGAAATTATAACTAAATAAAATGATAGAATAAAAACTATGATCTAGTCAAATACATTGTTGTTAGGAAAAAGAGACAATATAAATGTGGATAGTAATAATTTGTCAGCTACTAACTAGGATAGACTATGGGAGAAATTAAATTTCAATTTAGTTTCTCAGGTAGTAACATAATTTCCTGGAGATTCGATTTTGATCCCTAAGAAAAGTATATGCCCCCAGTTATCAATGAAGAAACCATCATACTCAGTGAAAAATTATCAGCCTTTCTTTGGCTTTAAGACACATTCATTTTATGGAAGAGAGGGGAACATTTTATATTAATTTGTTTCTCACTTAACAGCCTAAGATGGAAATCCCTACACACTACATATTAACGTTCTTAGTCATGTGATGGGGCCATGCAGCTAACACAGGATGAACATAAAAGAGCTGTATCTCATGCCTGAGCAAGGCTGGGCTGAGAGGGAACTGTGAAGCAAGGCTGGCAGTTTACATGCTTCAGTTTCTAACTGTGTTTTGCTGTACTGGCCTGCCCTCAATTTCTCTGCCATGAGCTTTACTGACGGTACCCCATAAGGGCAAAATAAAACCCTCAGCCTTATTGTAACTTTTACAATAATCCTGAAGGAATGTGGATCCCTAACGCGGGCGAACGGGAATTATCTCCTGAGACTCACTCCACCTGCCTGGAAAATGTCAATAAAGAGTGCTGCATTCACCTCTCCTACTGGGGATTACATAGATAACATTAGAAAAGTTTGAGTTAATGGAAAGCTACTAAATTGGTGAAATGACCTCAGTAGTTGGGGGAGGCTTAGATACTCATCCGTGAGGCACTGATACCCCAAAGACCATGAGCCACCTTTGATCTCAGGACAAGGGAAGATTGCCCTTTCCCAAGCCATAGCCATTGTATAGAACAGCACGTAGAGGATCCCAAGTACGCAGTAACCTTTAGGTCAGTCATTAAGCTGCTCACAAGACCACATTCCTTTCCCATGTAGGCAATAGCCTCACCCCTTAGCTGTAAATTACCCCAAAAGCAATATAGATATTTTACTTTAGTATATATTAACCGTGTCTTTACATAACAAGACAAGATTTCTATCTAGGTCTTTGTAACCAGCAATGCTGCCGCCCTAGCCTGGGACTGAAGTTATCAAGCTTCCTGCAAGCCCCCTCTCATCTGAAATGGCCCTGCCCGGTAATCAAGATTTAAGAAGAAAATGCACCAGACAAATGGACTCCTTCATCCTGAGAACTGTAATTGATTGTACCTAATCAAACAAGATAGACATCATGTTTTATGATCACTGTTCCTGTACTCTGAATACCCCATTTCTTAGAGTAAATCTTTTATTTCCCCACACCCCTCCTACTTCTGTAAACCATCCCTCAATAAATATGTTTGATAGCCACCAGGGCTGCAGTCTTGAGCTTGCTCTGGCTGTAGTCGGCTGAGAACATGCTAAAGGGCATTGAGGTTTCAGCCTAATATTGTTCACCTGTGTCACCTTCCTGTGTACCCACCCTGGCTAGAGCAGGCCTCTGGCAGTCATGCATCCCCCTCCACCCCCAGTTTTATTGAAGTACGGTTGGCAAATAAAATCTGTATATATTTAAGACACAGAACATGTCTAACATGTATACACACTGTGAAATTATTAGTATTATCAAATTAATTACTATATCTACTGCCTCATGAAGTTATCTTTTTTTCTCATGGGGCTCCATAGTTCATTTTAAGTTAACTGATAAAAATCAGTATTTTGAAATTTACCCCAGTAAAGACTAACTTCTGGCCTATGATGACTCAAAGAAACTCCACAGGTAACAAAGCACAGGAGATCTATTCTAAGCAGAAAACTAGTGTTTTCCTTTCTAACAGCTGCTCATAAATAAGTGCTCATGAGTTGATTGACTTTAAAAAATTATTTAATTTTGTTATTATTATTACTTAAAATTTTACTATAGGGCACGTGCACTCACCAGAGAGAGACAGAGAAAGAGGTGGGGTACTGAGAAAACAAACCACAAGGTCCAGGACTAGAACCATAGTCAGTCAGGTGGGAGTCCAGAGCCTTAACAACCACACCATCTGTTGGCACCATAACTGACTTTTTCATTTGCATTTGCATTTTCAGCTAAATGACAAGCTAACTGAGAGCAAGTACTGTATCCACAATAGTGCATAGTGGCTTCAGGCATTTAGTCGCTTACTAATCAGCCAAATGAATAATAAAACAAGAACCTTTATCTTACCTTCTCTTGTCATTTATAAGAACATTTTGATGTTAATGAGATTCCCTGACAGCACTCTTATTGCCCACATTCTCTATTATGCACTCTGTATATATTTATATCTCAGGATAAGTGAGCTATTGAAGATGTTTACCTCTGAGCTTCTCCCACATGAGCACAGACAACTCCAAAGAGCTTGGCTGCAGAGCTAATAACCGACAGCGTTGGAGGTAGGGGCTTAGGCACAGAATCTCCCTCTACATCTTTCTCATAAATTGAGTAAGGGTCATATTCGAGACTTCCACAAGTAACACCATTACCAAGTAAGAGCTAAAAGGAAAAAGAAAATATATGAAGTTGAAATAATCACTGTTCATCGACTGAATCTACCCAGAAGTTATTTTTTCAAAGACCATACCTGTTCTTCAATAAATCTATGGTCAGTCTCTTGTAACAAAGGACTTAATATCAAAAGATCATCCTGATGACAAAGGGGTGGAAGTAAAAATGGAGATGCTGCCACCTGGATGTCAGGAGCAGTCAAGTCAGCAGCCAGCTCTTTGAGAATGGCACAGAGGTTTCCTGGTGAGTCAAGAAAAAGAGCAATTAGCAATTCAGAACTAGTAGTTAACTTTCTGTAACACTGGATTAAAGAAGCTCACGTTGGGACCAGCAGATGGTGTAATGATGTAGTAGTCCAGCTACTATGTTGCTGGACTCCCATGTAGTCAACTGCGGTTTGAGTCCTGGACCCGGTGGCTTGGATTCAATGCCGGGTGCATGTGTGTGTGCCCAAGATCCCAAGAGGAGAATGGAGAAGAAGGGACTGCGATGCGGCCATCGCCCCTGGGGGGTGATTTCTCATTTTCTGTCTCTGTCTTCCTGGCAAGTGTACACTTCCTATAGCAAAAACCTCTCCCCCACCAAAAAAAAAAAATTATAATCTACATATTGAGTAATTTAATATGTCATAGTCAGATTGTACTTTTCATCTTTAAAAACTGCCCCACAAATGAGTGGCTCAACTGAGTTGCTAATCGCAAGGCTAAGAATAAATACCGAAATGAAATATCAATGTGTGTGGGGCAGTAGTGGAACAGTAAAATGTGAGGTTCTGCAAGACAAATCCACATGGCAGCGTTCCTGATTCCAGTCTGGAGGTTTCCCTGAGTACCTTGGGTACATAACAGTCTAAGATCCAGAGCTGCCTCAAAGTTGGAGGTGAACTGCGATGTCAAGACTCTTGTGGAAGTGCTGTCTTTCCTTTCCTCTCTTCTGTTTGCGGAATAAACAAACAACAAAAAAAAGTATGTGTGTATATGTACACACATGTATATACCATCATTTTATATTATTATTATTTATTATTATAATTTTGCTAAAGGTTGCATATGCTTGCCGGAGAGAGACAGAGACAGAGGAAGAGGGAAAGGGAGCAGGAGTAACTACCTCCCAATAAAGTACAGTCACATCACATCTTCCATATCTCCATCTTATCAGCATTTTGGGTACACACGCACACATACCTGGCATATTTCTCAAGCTGTAGGGATTGGGATTTGATTCTGGGTCTTGAACTGCAGTTAGACATGTGGGGAATCCAGAGCCTTAATCACCATGCCACCTGCTTGCCCACTATCATTATTTTTTTAAAGAATTATTATTATTTTTGGAGAGGTTTTTGCTATAGGGCGCGTGTGCTCGCCAGACAGAGAGAGACAGAGAGACAGAAAGCAAGAAATCGCCCCCCAGGAGGGATGGCCACGCCGCAATCCCTTCTCCATTGTCCTCTCGGGATCTTGGGCATGCACACACATGTACCCTGAGTTTTAAGCCACCGGGTCTGGGATGCGAACCGTGGTCGACTACATGGGAGTCCAGCGACATAGCCATTACGCTAACTGCTGGTCCCAGTATCATTATTTTACCCCAAAAGCAATATAGATATTTTACTTTAGTATATATTAACCGTGTCTTTACATAACAAGACAAGATTTCTATCTAGGTCTTTGTAACCAGCAATGCTGCCGCCCTAGCCTGGGACTGAAGTTATCAAGCTTCCTGCAAGCCCCCTCTCATCTGAAATGGCCCTGCCCGGTAATCAAGATTTAAGAAGAAAATGCACCAGACAAATGGACTCCTTCATCCTGAGAACTGTAATTGATTGTACCTAATCAAACAAGATAGACATCATGTTTTATGATCACTGTTCCTGTACTCTGAATACCCCATTTCTTAGAGTAAATCTTTTATTTCCCCACACCCCTCCTACTTCTGTAAACCATCCCTCAATAAATATGTTTGATAGCCACCAGGGCTGCAGTCTTGAGCTTGCTCTGGCTGTAGTCGGCTGAGAACATGCTAAAGGGCATTGAGGTTTCAGCCTAATATTGTTCACCTGTGTCACCTTCCTGTGTACCCACCCTGGCTAGAGCAGGCCTCTGGCAGTCATGCATCCCCCTCCACCCCCAGTTTTATTGAAGTACGGTTGGCAAATAAAATCTGTATATATTTAAGACACAGAACATGTCTAACATGTATACACACTGTGAAATTATTAGTATTATCAAATTAATTACTATATCTACTGCCTCATGAAGTTATCTTTTTTTCTCATGGGGCTCCATAGTTCATTTTAAGTTAACTGATAAAAATCAGTATTTTGAAATTTACCCCAGTAAAGACTAACTTCTGGCCTATGATGACTCAAAGAAACTCCACAGGTAACAAAGCACAGGAGATCTATTCTAAGCAGAAAACTAGTGTTTTCCTTTCTAACAGCTGCTCATAAATAAGTGCTCATGAGTTGATTGACTTTAAAAAATTATTTAATTTTGTTATTATTATTACTTAAAATTTTACTATAGGGCACGTGCACTCACCAGAGAGAGACAGAGAAAGAGGTGGGGTACTGAGAAAACAAACCACAAGGTCCAGGACTAGAACCATAGTCAGTCAGGTGGGAGTCCAGAGCCTTAACAACCACACCATCTGTTGGCACCATAACTGACTTTTTCATTTGCATTTGCATTTTCAGCTAAATGACAAGCTAACTGAGAGCAAGTACTGTATCCACAATAGTGCATAGTGGCTTCAGGCATTTAGTCGCTTACTAATCAGCCAAATGAATAATAAAACAAGAACCTTTATCTTACCTTCTCTTGTCATTTATAAGAACATTTTGATGTTAATGAGATTCCCTGACAGCACTCTTATTGCCCACATTCTCTATTATGCACTCTGTATATATTTATATCTCAGGATAAGTGAGCTATTGAAGATGTTTACCTCTGAGCTTCTCCCACATGAGCACAGACAACTCCAAAGAGCTTGGCTGCAGAGCTAATAACCGACAGCGTTGGAGGTAGGGGCTTAGGCACAGAATCTCCCTCTACATCTTTCTCATAAATTGAGTAAGGGTCATATTCGAGACTTCCACAAGTAACACCATTACCAAGTAAGAGCTAAAAGGAAAAAGAAAATATATGAAGTTGAAATAATCACTGTTCATCGACTGAATCTACCCAGAAGTTATTTTTTCAAAGACCATACCTGTTCTTCAATAAATCTATGGTCAGTCTCTTGTAACAAAGGACTTAATATCAAAAGATCATCCTGATGACAAAGGGGTGGAAGTAAAAATGGAGATGCTGCCACCTGGATGTCAGGAGCAGTCAAGTCAGCAGCCAGCTCTTTGAGAATGGCACAGAGGTTTCCTGGTGAGTCAAGAAAAAGAGCAATTAGCAATTCAGAACTAGTAGTTAACTTTCTGTAACACTGGATTAAAGAAGCTCACGTTGGGACCAGCAGATGGTGTAATGATGTAGTAGTCCAGCTACTATGTTGCTGGACTCCCATGTAGTCAACTGCGGTTTGAGTCCTGGACCCGGTGGCTTGGATTCAATGCCGGGTGCATGTGTGTGTGCCCAAGATCCCAAGAGGAGAATGGAGAAGAAGGGACTGCGATGCGGCCATCGCCCCTGGGGGGTGATTTCTCATTTTCTGTCTCTGTCTTCCTGGCAAGTGTACACTTCCTATAGCAAAAACCTCTCCCCCACCAAAAAAAAAAAATTATAATCTACATATTGAGTAATTTAATATGTCATAGTCAGATTGTACTTTTCATCTTTAAAAACTGCCCCACAAATGAGTGGCTCAACTGAGTTGCTAATCGCAAGGCTAAGAATAAATACCGAAATGAAATATCAATGTGTGTGGGGCAGTAGTGGAACAGTAAAATGTGAGGTTCTGCAAGACAAATCCACATGGCAGCGTTCCTGATTCCAGTCTGGAGGTTTCCCTGAGTACCTTGGGTACATAACAGTCTAAGATCCAGAGCTGCCTCAAAGTTGGAGGTGAACTGCGATGTCAAGACTCTTGTGGAAGTGCTGTCTTTCCTTTCCTCTCTTCTGTTTGCGGAATAAACAAACAACAAAAAAAAGTATGTGTGTATATGTACACACATGTATATACCATCATTTTATATTATTATTATTTATTATTATAATTTTGCTAAAGGTTGCATATGCTTGCCGGAGAGAGACAAAGACAGAGGAAGAGGGAAAGGGAGCAGGAGTAACTACCTCCCAATAAAGTACAGTCACATCACATCTTCCATATCTCCATCTTATCAGCATTTTGGGTACACACGCACACATACCTGGCATATTTCTCAAGCTGTAGGGATTGGGATTTGATTCTGGGTCTTGAACTGCAGTTAGACATGTGGGGAATCCAGAGCCTTAATCACCATGCCACCTGCTTGCCCACTATCATTATTTTTTTAAAGAATTATTATTATTTTTGGAGAGGTTTTTGCTATAGGGCGCGTGTGCTCGCCAGACAGAGAGAGACAGAGAGACAGAAAGCAAGAAATCGCCCCCCAGGAGGGATGGCCACGCCGCAATCCCTTCTCCATTGTCCTCTCGGGATCTTGGGCATGCACACACATGTACCCTGAGTTTTAAGCCACCGGGTCTGGGATGCGAACCGTGGTCGACTACATGGGAGTCCAGCGACATAGCCATTACGCTAACTGCTGGTCCCAGTATCATTATTTTATAAAAGGAAAGGTTGTAGGCCAACTGCACTGTTGGCCATGTGCGATCCAATTCTCTTAACCATCAGGCCACAGACTAACTCAAGCATCTTGAATTATGCAGTGTAATGGCAATATATTTTCCTAAAACTATAATGTGAATTTATAAGAGACCTAAGGGCTAATCTTAAAGTAAGAATATGTTTATTTTACTAATTACAGTATTTCAGTAATCCAAAGTCATGTTTGAACTTATTAAGAACAAAAACTACATTTTAAATTTTATAAAATAAAATATACTTGATTTGAAAATTCAATTTTTATCTGGGCAGAATTAAGAAAACAATGGAAAGGAATGTGTACCATAATAACTCTAGAAGGAAACTAGGAATGGCCAAATTTGTAATACAATCACAAAGGATATTCTGTATAAAACCCTGGAGTAGAATCAGATCAGTCTTTGTGACTTACTCCCTCTCCTACCACTCCGACAGTAAAACTAGAAATGTTTTTTTCCCAGAAAAAGAATAAAGCAAGACATACAGGTGTTTATAAAAAGTGTACATTTTTTACTATAAAATTGTGAATACTTGGATTAAAACTGAGCTACCTAAACCTTTCAGAAACAAGGCAGTAAATAATTACCTTTTAATTAATGAACAACTTTATTACATTCCAGATGCCATATAATAAAACATTTTGTTTAAGGCATATACCTTCATAGGTTTGAGGAGGTAATAAAATCAATAGTTCATAAAGTCTCTGTCTATAAACTACTAATGGTGTTTTCAAAGGACTTCCATATGTTTTCAGTATTGAAGAAAGCCTTAAAATAAAATAAAAAGTACATATTAAAAATTTAAGTTATGTAACAATGTACAAATATTGAACAAGTTGACATATAAACATAAATTAGCTGCACATATTAATTATAAATAAAAATTAAAAATAAATATTAGTTTTTTGTTTTTTTAAATAAGGTGCAATTACAAGATAGAAAAGAGATCACAAAGGTCATACACGGAAATCATTCTGTTAACTTTTCTATTACATTTAATAAAATAAAACTATTAGATCAATGGAAAAGTCATGACATATTTTTCTATGTCTATTCAAAATGCATCATGACTTTCCCAACAGCCCAATATATAGTCAGCTTAGATTTCAAAGGCCACCAAGTTTTGTGTCTAGAACCTGAAACTCATACACAATTTCAAAATTCATTAAAAAAAAAATCTATTATGTAGAAAAATAATCAGCCAAAGAAACATATAATTAGACACAAATAGCTAAGGAAAACAAGCATTTTTTAGAAACTTTATTAGAAATGTCACTACCATATAAGGAAAAAATTAAGAAAATTTGCAAAATCATAAAAGAAATCAACTAAGGGACTGGACTCCCACAGGGCTGATCACAATCATAAAACAAATCAATTAAGGGACTGGACTCCCACGTGGCTGACCGCAGTTCAAGTCCCAGACCTGGTGGCCTGAAAAATCACAACTGGCAATGTGTGTATGCATGCCCAAAATCCTGGAAGGAGAATGAACTGAGGCATGGCTATTCTCCCAGGGGGCGATTTCTCACTTTCCCTCTCACTGTCTCTCTCTCTCTTTGGTGAGTACAAGTAAGTGCCCTATGGAAAAAACTTCCCACCAAGAAAATACCAGGTCTACACTGTTTTACAGGCAGATGACTGCTCACAAAATTTCATGCGACAGATCACTCCAATATTATTAACTACAGCAGGAAATGATAAATTCACCATAAGAAGGGAGGACTTCATCAAAGCACTGTTAATTATTAATAGGTTAAACAAATGAAAAATCAGTGAAGATAGCACAATGGAACTTTCAGAAGCTCTCCCACAAAAATCTTCGGAACCATTTAACTACCTTATTCTATTAAGCTATTAAAATTGTTGGGGGGCCGGTAGGTAGCATGGTGGTTAAAGTGACTAGACACCCACATGGCCAACTGCAGTTCAAGTCCCGGGACCTGGCAGCTTGCCTTCGCTCTCTCTCTGTCTCACTCTGGCTCTCTCCGGTCAAACTAAAATAAATAAATAAATGGATAAAGAAGGGGAAATACTGGGGAAAAATAAATATGTAAAAAGATAAAAGCCATAGAAATCATATATATAATTAAAACCACAATGAGATACTATTTTACACTTACTGGTTGTGCTAGAATTGATACCTGAGTAAAGTGCTGGTGAAAAAAAATGAATCAAAGGGTGATGACATATATTACTGATGTAAATATGAAAGAACCTTGGAAAATAATTTGGTATTATTTTATGAAATGGAACACCAAATACCTTTTAGCACAGCAATTTAACTGCTAGCTCCATATCCTAGAGACATGAGGACCTGACTAGGAATGCTTACATTAGCATTAGGTTTTTAGGCTTTTTTTTTAGGTATGATAGAGAGAACACATGCATAAAAGTAAGCATGCCTGCAACTGCGGAAAAGACAGAGAAACAATGTACTAATGTGGGGAAACAAAGATATGTGATACACCTTTTAAAAATGTAAGGAGGAGGGAACCAGCAGTTAGCGTAATGGCTATGTCGCTGGACTCACACGTAGTCGACCGCGGTTTGTGTCCCGGACCCGGTGGCTTAAAACTCACGCCGGGCGCGTGTGCGTGCGTGCCCAAGATCCTAAGAGGAGAATGGAGGAGAAGGGATTGCGGCGTGACCATCCCCCCGGGGGGTGATTTCTCGCTTTCTGTCTCTATGTCTCTCTCTGTCTGTCTGGCGAGCGCACGCGCCCTACAGTGAAAAATCTCTCAAAAAAAAAAAATGTAAGGAGGAGAGGCGGAGCAGATGGAATAATGGTTGCATTGCTGGACTCCCATGTAGTCGACTACAGTTCAAGCCCTAGACCTGGCGGCTTAAAAACTCATGCTGGGCACATGTGCGTGTACACCCAAGATCCCAGGAAGAGAATGGAGGAGAAGGAACTGCGGAGTGGCCAATCCCCCCTGGTGGGTGATTTCTCGCCTTCTGTCTTTCTGTGAATCTGGTGATCGCATGTGCCCTATAGCACACACAACAAAAGAAAATGTAAGGAGGGGGTCAGTCAGTAGTGTGGTAGTTGAGGGACTGGAGTCCCACATGGCCGACCATGGTCTGAAACCCAGACCTGGTGGCTTGATAATCACACTGGATACGGGTGTACACTCAAAATTCCTAGAGAAGAAGGGATTGTGGCATGGCCACTACCCTCTTGGGGGGTGATTTCACACTTTCCCTCTGTCTGTGTCTCTGGTAAGCGCGCACATTCTGTGGCAAAAACCTAAAAAAACACAAGAACTCTATAAAAAAAAAAAAAGATTCAAGTTAGTAGTTAAAGGAAGGCAGAAAAAATGGTATTGCAGAGGGCACACAGGTAACTTTAATACTACTGTTAATGCTCTAGTTCAGCGGCAGCCAAATGTGGACCACTGCCTGTTTTTGGTAACAAAGTTTTATTGGAACACAGCCCACATGGATTCATTCACCTATAATCTATTATGGCTTTTGAGCTACATCCATAGTATGAACAGTTCCAATGCAAACCTCACAGCCTATAAAGCCTGAACTTTTTATATCTGGCCCTTTATAAGAAATGTTTGTTACTGCTAAGTTGTGCTACAGTCATAGGTATTCATTTTTATTATTATGCTTTTTAAGCCATACCTTAAATGTATTTTTCTGTATTATATATCATACCATTAAACATTTTTTAGAAAGAGTTTCTCCACACATTTTATTAATGGGGAAATTACAAGTGCTTATAATATATACTGGATTTTCTGTTTCCTTATTATATATGTAAAATTCATGCAAAAAATATAAGCAAGAAACTAGAACTGCAACTTACTAGCAACTGGTTGCTATAAATACCAAATAACTCTAACAAACCAATAAAATGCATACCTGAAAAGATTAACAGATTTTATTTTTAATTTCTTATTAAATCTGTCTGTATGGCAGGTATATTAATCATCAACTTAATTTCTTTCCTTTAATATGTATTTTTCTCTTGGGGACCAGCAGGTGGCATGGTGGTTAAGGTGCTGGATACTCCCACATGGCTGACCATGGTTCAAGTCCTGGACCTGGTAGCTTGCTTTCTCACTTTTCCTCTCTCTCTCTCTGCCTGTCTCTCTCTCTCTCTCTGATCAAATGAAAATAAATGAATGAATAAATATAATAAATAAAGTTGAATAATTCTTTAAAAAAAAAAAGAAAAGAATATATGTATTTTTCTTTTAAGATCTTAGCTTTAGGGACCAGCAGTTACCATAATGGCTATGATGCTGAACTCCCATGTAGTCAACCGTGGTTCACATCCAGGACCTGGTGGCTTAAACTCATGCCGGGTGTGTGTGCATGTGTGCCCAAGATCCCGAGAGGAGAATGGAGGCGAATGGATTGCGGTGTGGCCATCCCCCTGGGGGGTGATTTCTTGCTTTCTGTCTCTCTGTCTCTCTCTGTCTTTCTGGTGATTTGCGCCCTATAGCAAAAACCTCTCCAAAAAAAAAGAAGAAAAAATATCTTAGCTTTAAAAAAAGTCGTATAACTAAATGATTGCCTTCCCCTGCAACAGTAAATTCACCAACCATTGAAACTTGCCTGATTAATGTACTTAAGGACTATTACATAAGCAGAGAATAACTACTCTTGGAAATTTTTGTCAACTCTAAATAGCCAATCCTTACTGAGTTAGCAAATCCACTGCACAAGGAAGTGGTGGAAGAAGACGCTGAATTACTTCCTCAGTAAGGAGATCACCACAGTAGGACACAAAGCTCCTGATAGCTGAAAAAGAGAACAGACTTTTACTTGGCATATTGTAATCACTAGTTATAGTGAAATCACAGTGTTACCTGAAATGAATTTTCTATAAGGAATTACTTTATATGTAGAATAAAAACAGGTTTTTAAAGCTAGATGAGTTTCAAAATCAATTTCAAAACTGGTTTCCTTTTCTTTTTTTTTTTTAATGACAGGCTGTCACAATCCTCCTAATTCAACCTCACAGGACACTACACCTAGATCTTTCTGACAGGGTTTCATTATGTTGTCAAGGCCAGCCTTGAGCTAACGATTTTTCTGCCTCAGCCTCCTGAGTTACAGAGTTACGAGAACAGTCCATACACACCTGCAGTTAGGTTGTACCAAGAATCGAACCAGGAATTCCCATGTGGTCCTACCCTGTGGAGCATAAGACTTAGTAGCAAACATGGCTAATGTTTTTCTTTTTTAAGAGTAAAATGCCATGATTAAATAAACATAACCAAAATCAATGTTTCCTTTGTCTTTCCAGAGATCCCACTCTTCTTTAGTTCAAATTTTCATGAGAAACCTCTATTTTTAATGAAGTCTTTATATTCTAGAAGGGTACAGCTTTCTTATACACAGAGACCATGCTTAATTGGTGTGGTTAAATCAAACCCTATCTGTCCTAAAAAAAAAGGAGTAATGTCTACCTAAGAAAAAGCAATGTTGAGTTTCTGACTAGACTGTATCAAATAAAACATGCATTATTCTAAGAACAGGACACTTAGATTTGGTTTTATTATATCATACCTTAGTTATCATCACTAACTAATCCACTCTATTCACTTACAAGTCTCTAGTGGCAGATTTCCCCCCTTTACATAAAATGTAACATATATCTACAGACAAAGGGTAGGGGAAAAGCCAAAAGGAAAGACAGAGAAAAGACTAAACTTAACCTACCACAGAGTGCACCAGCTCGTCCTTCCAGAGTTACCTGCCATGTAAATAAATCTCCTCGACTCTTCTCTGTTTCTAGATCTTTAGGAGATGCTGGAAAAACACACTTCCATAGCAGCAGAACTCGAGCAAGGTGGTGACTGACGACTGCAGGACCTGCAATTTATTATGCTTGTCATTTGTTAAAGTATACAAAGTGATCACTCTTTGAAAACCTATTATGAGATAGGAACTTCCCTCTTAAAATACACATATCTTAATTTGCTACTGTAATACTCTGTCCCTTTTCTTACCCTCTGGTTCCAAATGAATCTACTACTAAATTATTTACAACCTGAACTAAGTACAGAGAGGAAAAACAAGGAAATCATGGTAAAGGCTGGGTAATAGTGTCAGCTCTTCCATGACTGTTGCGTCTCTTTTGAGACTCAGTTTTTTGTATCTATAAAATGAAGCTAATATCACCTGCACTGCTTATCTCCAAGGGTTTATTAGACTGAAATGATATGCAAGGTATGATTAGCACAGTAACGAATACCGCATTCTTGGACCTTAGAATAATGTTGATTTCTGTTAACATCTTGTTCTAGGTCAAAAATAGATGTGAAGGGCTGACCTGTAGTCCAGTTGTTAAGTAAGGTAGATCCCATACAGTCAACTGCAGGGTTAGAATCCTAATCCCGGTGGCTTGAAAACATGCCAGATGCATGTGTGTGCTCTTTAAAACCTATTATTAGACAGGAATCCCTCAAATCTTGATAAGATGGAAAAAGAAAAAAAGAGATTGCCTCATGACCATACCCACGGAGCAGGGGTGCTTTCTCCCTCTCCTTCTCTCTCTGGTGAGTGCATATACCATCAGGGAAAAATTAATCACATATGAAATATTTGAATACTTTTAAAAAAAAGTCAGTGAGTTTAAAAGCCAAAACCCATCTTCTCTCCCCAAGTAATGTTCTCTAAATTTCTACTGCTGGGCCAGCCTGTGGCACGGTTGTTGACACAGCTGGATCTCACATGGCTCACTATGCAGTTCAAGTCCCAGGTTCTGTGGCTTGAAAAACACACCAGGTCTGTGTGCATGTATGCTGTAAATCCCTAAAGGAGTGAGCAGTGGTGGAGAAGGGATTGTGGCGTGGCCATTCCCCATAGGAGGTGCTTTCTCACTTTCTCCCTTTCTCTCTAATATCCATGCGTACCTGCTGGCAAAATTTTAAAATTCTGGGGCTACCTTAAAATTCTCCCATAATCATTCCCTACTTTATTTTTTTAAAAAAGAGTTATTTAACTTCATTTTGTTTTATTTATTTATTTTAATTTGACCAAAGAGGGACAGAGCAAAGGGGAGGGGAGTGAAAAAGCAAGCCACCAAGTCTAGGACTTGAACTGTGGTTGGCCATGGGGGAGTCCAGCGCTCTTAACCACTATGCCATCTGCTGGCCCATCCCCACTTCTTATTACCACATTGTGTTGACTATTTATCTTTATTTGGTAGTACAGCAACATAGCTTTGAAGTTTACTGTGTTTTTTTGTTTGTTTGTTTTTTTGTTTTGAGAGATTTTCACTGTAGGGCGCATGTGCTCGCCAGACAGACAGAGAGAGACATAGAGACAGAAAGCGAGAAATCACCCCCCAGGGGGGATGGTCACACCGCAATCCCTTCTCCTCCATTCTCCTCTCGGGATCTTGGGCACGCACGCACACGCGCCCGGCGTGAGTTTTAAGCCACCGGGTCCGGGACACGAACCACGCGGTCGACTACATGGGAGTCCAGCGACATAGCCATTACGCTAACTGCTGGTTCCGAAGTTTACTGTGTTTTGAAATGAGACTAGTCTTTCTTTTGGCTCCACTTACTTATTAGCTGTGTAAACTTGGATGGGTTACTTAACTATTTTGCGCTTTAATTTTTTTTAATTTATGAATGGGGAAATACAAAGAGACTTTAAAAAGTGGAAAAATAGTATTAAAGTAAAAGTTTAGAGCGAGTCAGTGGCACTGGATCCCACATGGCCAACTGTGCAGACGGGGTCCTAAACCTAGTGGCTAGAAAACATGCTTGGAAGTGTGTGTGTGTGTGTGTGTGTGTGTGTGCCCAAAATCCTGAGAGCAGAATGTAAGAAAAGGGACTGCAGCATGACCATGCCCTCTGTGGGGTGATTTCTCACTTTCCTTCCTCAACCTGTCTCTTACCAGCAAGGGCACATATCCTATAGCAAAAACTAAAATAAATAAATAAAATGAAGCACAAGTCTCTTTTGGTGCATAAAAATTTAAAATCCAAGCATAGTGTCTTCCTAATATACATTTCCATAAACTTTCTGAAGCCCCTGCATAGTATAATAGTAATTAACTGATAGGAGACAGTTTCTATGGCTTATATGAAATTTATATACAGCACAGTATTTGGCTCATGTTAAGCATGCAAATAATGTTTGACATGCAATTACTCAAAGATTTGCCTTTTTTTGTATAGGGAGAAGTGGATCTAATAACAAAATGAAAGGGCAATTGCAGGCCCATCTTTTTAATGCATGTATTTTAGTACATTTAAAAGTAATTTCTCCATTTTTCTTCTGACTTGCTTTTTAGAGAGGTGTACAACACTAATCAAATTCAACATGAACTGCTCAATACTTTCTTGAAGTAATACTTAAGAAAAAACACTGGAACTGGAATAAAAGATAGGAATAAATAAAAATAAGTGCTTGTAAGAGGTTTTTATGAGTGTTGAGTACATGAGTGAGCACATTCACAATCAAATACAATGGGTTGTGGAAATATAGAAAATTCTGAGTACAAAATTTAGTCACATACCAAAAACTGAAGTGAATGTACAGTCACCAAGAATATCCAAAATTGAGAAGTTTCATAAACATTTGGCATTGTATCCTTAAGGTATTTCACTAACTTAATAGTGGACAGTACAGTATCACTTTACTAGAGAGGTATTAAGACAGTGTCATTTTAGAGACATCTATGAATGTTATTAAAAACATGTAAAACTGGGACCAGCAGTTAGCGTAATGGCTATGTCGCTGAACTCCCATGTAGCCGACCACGGTTCAAGTCCCGGACCCAGTGTCTTAAACTCATGCTGGGCGCGTGTGCGTGTGTGCCCAAGATCCCGAGAGGAGAATAGAGGAGAAGGGATTGCAGTGTGGCCATCCCCCCTGGGGGGTGATTTCGCGCTTTCTGTCTCTATGTCTCTCTCTGTCTGGCGAGCGCACGGGCCCGCCCTAAAGCAAAAACCTCTCCAAAAAAAAAAAGTAAAACTTTTTAATGTTATTAAAAATGAGATTTCTTCTTTTTCTTTTTTTTAAGTTTTTGTTGTTGTTGTTGTTGTTATAAGGTATGTGCACTTGCCAAAGACAGGAAAAATGAGATTGAATATAGTTTACTTAAGTTTACATTACTTCAGAGTAGTGAGTATATTATAAATAATGAAGAAAATTACAAATGTGAAGGAAATTATGAAAACACAAAAAATGTAGTAAAGCTGCAAGACTGTGCCCAAGTGGTAGCATACCAGTGGTGTAGCTGAACCCACTTGGGAGGATCTGGTTTTGTGTCCTGAGACCTCCTTGTGAATGGCTGGAGACACCTGCATGTACCCATGATCTGATCTAGCTGGGACCAGGGGCAGAGCACAGAGTGAACACCCTTTTGGGGGTGCTTGTCTCTCTATCATGGAAGAAATGAATGAATAAACTTAAAAAAGGGGGCAAAGAAAAAAATAATTTCTTTTTTGTTTAAGAACTATTCATTTATTTGATTCTATTTGTTATTATTTTTCAATTTGACCAGAGGAAGATAGAGAGAGAAAGGGAAAGGAATAAAGCAAGCCACCAGGTCTGGGACTTGAACTGTGGTCAGCTATGTGGATATATATATATATATTGTTTTTTGGAGAGGTTTTTGCTATAGGGTGCGTGCGCTTGCCAGACAGACAGAGAGAGACATAGAGACAGAAAGCGAGAAATCACCCCCCAGAGGGGATGGTTACGCCACAATCCTTTCTCCTCCATTCTCCTCTCGGGATCTTGGGCACGCACGCACACGTGCCTGGCATGTTGTAAGCCACCGGGTCTGGGACGAGAACCGCAGTCGACTACGTGGGAGTTCAGCGACATAGCCATTACGCTAACTGCTGGTTCCCAGCCATGTGGCTATTCAGCACCTTTAGCCACCAAGCCACCTGGGGGCAAAGTAAAATTTAATAAAGCACTCAGATTATTGTTTAAAAACCATTTCCTACAAAAAAGCAGCAAGAATTCTTAGGGGAATGGCTCATGGCAAGCTTAGGGCAGAAAATATACAATGTGAATTGTGAGAGAGTTTTTCATGCCCAAAACAGATGTATCATCACAGAACATTAGGTTCATGTTAACAGGACTTGTAAACCAATCTGAAGGGGTTTCCACTGACTAAAATGAGACAATTTGATCATCAAAAGAAATAATGACTACAATGGATTGAATTATATAAATATATAAAATGAAATGAGTTCATGATGATACTTAAAACCCAAAACCTTATTGATCCCTTTTAAAAGGTGCTAGGACACTAACAAATTATAAAAACTGCTAATAAAGGGAAAGAATAATACATAATTAACACAAATAAAGCCAAGAAAAAGATTAATTAAAACATTACACTGAAAAATTTAGACCCTTCCCCTTTCTTTTAGAGAGAAAGAGAGAGATTTCCAACAGGGTCTCGGCACATTAGATTCTTCCTGCCCCAGCCTCAGTCAGCTAAGACCACCATGCCCAGCCTGTTTAGATTGGGCCAGGAACTAACCTAGGTCTCCGTATAGCCCAACCATCATGCAGCAGTGTTCTCTTGCTAATGCCGCAGAAGCTGGGCCTTAATCCCTTTCTGTATATTAAGCTATGCAATAAAATATGGTGTACTAATCTTGTGTGTGCGAAAGCCTGTATGCGTGTGAGCATGTGGTATATTTTTTAGCAGAATCTCACTTTGTCATGGTCCTCTTTTTTTGAGAGCAAGATTTTTGTTATAGGGTGTGTACACTTGCCAGAGAGACAGAAACAAAGAAACAATGTGAGAAATCAACCCCTGGGGGGATGGCCATGCTGCAATCCCTTCTCTTCCATTCTCTTCTCCGGTTTTTGGGCAAGCACACAAATGTACCCAGAGTGAATTTCAAGCCATCAGTTCTGGAACTCAAAACATGGTCGGCCACATGCGAGTACAGTAAGCACTATGCGACCTGCTGGTTCCCTTGTGATTCTCTTGGCTCAGCCTCACAAGTAGCTGGGACTATAGGCCCTCTCTACCTGGGTTATTAGGGTGGGCTGGGAATTGAACACAGGTCTCCATGTGGCCTCAGTCTGCTGAATAACAGTGTCAACCTGCACGCTCCTAGGCTATTCTATGTTGGGCTGTAATCTCTTTTAAAGAACGAAAGAACTCTTACAATCTTCCATCAATGAAATTACCATTACCTTGTTTTTAAAGCTTTTTAAAAACATGAAACACCCAGTGAAAAGCAAATAAAAGGCTTGACTATGTTATTCCCATCACATTGTCAAATGAGTATTTATACCTGGTGTTAATAAACATTTCTATAAAGAGGAAGATAGTAAACATTTAGGTGTTGATGAGCCACACACATTCTACTGCAATTATTCAACTCCATTACTGTAGCACATAAAAGTCATATACAATAAACAAATAAGTATACTTGTACTTAAACAGAACTTTATTTATAGTTACTGTGATTTGACTTTTATTTAACTCTATCATGGAATATATTTCTGTTTTTATCCCAACCATTAAAAAAGATAAAAAGGGCTGGCCTGAAAGCGCAATGGTAAGCACTGTATGGAGGAAGTTAGATATCATATGGCCAACTAAGGTTTGAGTCCTGGCCCTAATGGCTTGAAAAACATACTGGATTTGAATGCTTACGTAGCCAGAATTCTGACAGGCTGAAGAATGGGAAATAAAAGGATTTCAGTGGGTCCCGGCCCATTAGGGAGTACTTTCTCTCGTTCCCGTCTCTCTTGCTTATATACTCACTTGTGCCCTTTGGCATAAAAAATTAAATAAATAAAATAAAAATGCTTTTATTAAGAAAAAGAAAAGGGCTGGTCTTACAGACCACTGGTCATTGGTTAAACACAGTTTACTGGAAGCCATATGCCACACGGCTGACTGCAGTTCAAACCCTAGACCCGTGACTTGAAAAACATAAAAGGTGTATGTGAGCTTACTCCAAATCTGACAGGATTGAGATATGGAGGAAAAGGATTGCGGTATGACCTTGCCCCCCTAGGGAATGCTTTCTCTTTTTCTCCTTCCAGTCCCTGCCAAGCACATGTGCCTTCTATCAATTAAACAAACAAACAAAAGAAATAAAATAAAAGAAAAATACGATAAAAGAAAGGTGGTGCACATGGCTAATGGTTAAGGTGTTGGATTCCCACACGGTCAACTGCAGTTCAAATCTCAGTCCAGGGAGCTTGAAAATCATAACAAATAAATGTTAAACAAACAAACAAATAAACAAACAAAAACAAAACCCTGAATCTAGCTTTTTTTTTGGATTAGTTTGTTTTTAGTTTTTGCTATAAGGTACGTGGGCTTACTAGACAGAGACAAAGAGGAGAGAAGGAATGTGAGAAATCAGCCCCCCAAGTGGGATGGTTACACCACAATCCCTTCTCCTTCAGTCTTCTCTGGGGATTTTGGGCACACATGCACATGCGCCTGATGTACTCTTCAAGCTACCGGACCTGGGACTCAAACCATGAAGTTGGCCATGTGGGATTCAGCTGCATTAACTTCTACTCTACCTACTGACCCAACAATCACTGATTTATAATAAATATTTGGTTGTCGAGAAAAGTCATGATGTATTTTTGTTTTTCTATGTAGAACTGTGTCATGACTTTCCTGACAACCCAATATAATTTAAATGAGCCCATCCCCTTCAATGTATCGACCTTATTATTTTCAATCTCAATTATAGCACCAGATCCATAGGCTATGTTATGTTCTCTTGACTATCTTTATGTTGTAGAAAATTTATTTTTCTGAAGATAAAGTCATGATTTTTGGAAAAGTTAGATTCAGATTAAGCTTAAAGGATGATTTAAATTGGCTTAATCTATATAAAGCTTACAAACTGGTCTGGAAGGGAAATACAAAAGAGAGATCTTTTTTTTTTGAGAAGTTTTTGCTATAGGGTGCATGCGCTTGCTGGAAAGACAGAGACAGACAGAGAGATAGAAAGCAAGAAATCACCCCTCAGGGGGGATGGCCACGCTGCAATCCCTTCTCCTCCATTCTCCTCTCGGGATCTTGGGCACACACGCACACGCCCCCAGTGTGAGTTTAAGCCACCGGGTCCGGGACTCGAACCACAGTCAGCTACATGGGAGTTCAGCGACATAGCCATTACGCTAACTGCTGGTCCCTGAAAGAGAAATCTAAAATTGTGTTAAGCAATGAAGAAAGCTAGCCTCATGTCTTAGATGCTAAAGGAGCAGCATCCCACAGAGCTGACAGTGTGGTTTGAATCCTGGACCTGTTGGCTTGAAAACATGCTGGCATGAGTGCATGACTGCCTGCTGCAAACCCAGAAAGGATGGCGAAATGAAGAAGATATTGTGGCATAACCCTGTCTCACTGGGAAGTGCTTTATTCTTTTCCCTTTCTATAGGTCTCTTTCTGACAAGCACATGAGCCCTCTGTTGTTGTTTTAAAAAAAGGAAGTAAATGGCTTTTTAATTTTTAAGTTTGCTTTAGGGCATGTACTGGCCAGAGGGAAAGAAAGAAATCATCCCCAGAAAAGACAGCCATGCCACAATCCCTTCTTCTCCATTCTTCTTTTGGGATTTTAGGTATGCATGCAAACAGGCCTGGCATGATTTTCAAGTCACTGGATCTGGGATTAGAACCCTGTAGTTGGTACCTTAACCTCTACATCACCTGCTTTCTCCAGTAAATGGCACTTTTTTTTTTTTAAAGGAATTATTTAATAATAATAATTATTATTATTTTAAATTTGTCATAGTGCACATGCATTCATGGGGTTATGGAGGTTAAGAAAAGCAAGCCACTAGATTTGGGACTGGAACCACAGTCAGTCATGTGTGAGTCCAGCACCTTAACCACCACACCACCTGCTGGCCCAGTAAATAGCTTCTTAAGGTGAATACTAGAAGGAAAATATTTGTGTGAATATTTAAATTCTGGTACATAGTAAAAGTTAGTCTTGTTCAATCATATAAAAATCCTTTCACTCAGAAAACATAAAACTATTTTGCAGTCATGTAAAGCTTCCACAAGACTGTTACCTAAAGTCATCAGAGCAGCGATCAACAACCACCCAGCTTGTGTACGCTGAGCTGAAAGGCGACTGTTTTGAGCAGCAGAACACAGCAAATCCTCTGCTAATGTCATAATAATCTATTTACACAGAGAAAAACAAAGTAGAGAAAAAGCATTATCAGTTTTTAAGTTGCTGGAAAAAATCACAGTAACTAAGAGTAACCTCTTAAAAAATTAACTTGTATATAAGAAGCAAGGAAGGACTGCTACTCATGTAGACTATGTGATAAGAGACTATACAGAAAACTATTTAAAAATTACATTTTCATAGCTAAATACTGATATATTCAGTAGTATACAGCACTCCTATGTCTCTCTGTAGCAGTGTATGTGACAACATTGTATTATTATTCAAGTACAGCCATATAGAATTTTACTGTTAGTTTTTAGGAACTATCTTTTTAAAGCAGTAATTGTCAGAAAAAATTTCATTAAGAAGCCTGTCCTTTTATTTAGTCTTCTACATATCACTCCTTTACTCTAGTGGCTGGTAACAGTCTTCCCAGAGACAAGAGGCCGTACACTGTAGTAGTTAAAAGTAATGAAATTAGTCTCACATTGAAATAAGTTTCACAGTAGAGTAGAATGAATTAAAATGTTATATTAAAAGTCTATGAAACAGGTAGATATTATAAAACAGAGAACAAGGTCCAGATATTTCACATTTATGTAGGCATCAAGGGCCAGGGAGGTATCTATTATGTCTGAAAAAATATCTGGAAAAGCAGCAAATATTATGAATTGCCATAACTATTTTCTAAAGGGGAAGGTTGGGGTACTGTAAATCAACTAACCAACTTACTATAGATTGAGTATCCCTTATCTGAAATGCTTGGGACCAGAAGTGCTTCAGATTTTATTTTTTTTGGATTCTGGAATATGTGCATACACATAATAAAATATCTTAGCAACGGAACCCATGTCTAAACATCTAAACAAGAAATTCATTTTTTGACTTGTGGTACCATATGGTGTGCTTGACAAGTTTCATAATTTGGAGCATTTCAAATTTCATATTCTCAAATTAAGGATATTCAACCTGTACTTACACTACCTGCTACCCGTACAGTCACTGGATAGCACTCAAAAAGAGTGAGGACAAAATAAATCATTCTATTCGCATCAGGATAAGAGGATATAATCTTAAAAAAGAAATTTTAAATATATAATATGGAAATGGGAATCTAGTTTGAATTAAAGAGACCCAAGGATTAGGCTTAATTAAATGCATGCACTGACGATTCTTTTCTTTAGCAGGATGTGATATGTCAGCTCAGATTATAACTTAAAATAATATATTTAAATGAATATCACCTCTCCAAGTTATCAACTGCCTTTTTCCAATGGTACTGGCAATGCTAAAAATAATTTGGGAATTCCTGAAGTTATGGAATGGTCTTTTACAGAACTTAAAGGAAGATGGGACCAGCAGTTAGCATAATGGCTATGTCGCTGAACTCCCATGTAGTTGACCATGGTTCGAGTCCTGGACCTGGTGGCTTAAACTCACGCTGGGCACGTGTGCGTGCGTACCCAAGATCCTGAGAGGAGAATGGAGGAAGAGGGATTGCGGCGTGGCCATTCTCCTCGGGGTGTGTGTGTGTTTGTGTGTGTGTGTGTGTGTGATTTCTTCCTTTCTGTCTCTCTCTCTGGCGAGCGCACGTGCCCTATAGCAAAAACCTCTCAAAAAAAAAAAAAAGAAAAAAGAAAAAAGAACTTAAAGGAAGATATGCTCTAAAACTCAATGACACAAGCCAGCAGGGGAAGTGGTGGATAAGGTGTTGAATTCCTACATGGCTGACTGTGGTTTGAAGTCCTAGACCTGACAATTTGCTTTCTCACCTTCCACCCCCACCCCCCACCAGTGAACATATGTACCCTATGGCAAATTAAATAATAATATAAATAAACAAAATTAAATATTTTAATATTTAATTAAAATATTAATTAAACATTAATATTTAATATTGATTAAATATTAATTTTTTAAAATGACATAGGAATAACACTGAGAAAGAAGGGAATATGGTAATTTTACAAGTATATATATATATGTGTGAGGTGTGGGTTGTAATGGCTTTCACTAACAAGCAATATTCTCTGACAACTTTCAATTCCTAGCAATTAAAAATGAAATCGACCCAGCTGCCGTGGAGCACAGGTAGGGACAATGCTTTGGAGGCTAGAAGCCTCATAAGGAGGCCTGGATTGGGTTCTCGGGGCTGGGGGAGGGTAGTGAGTGGATGTGTGTGTGAGTGCCATCTGAACACTCTAGGCAAGGCTGTTCATAAACAGCATATTTATGTTTTATTCTTTTTATTTTTAAGAGAGATTTTTGCTATTAGGGTGCATGTGCTTTGCCAGAGAGACAGAGAAGAGACATGGCAAGTGAAAAATCACCCCTTAGGGGATATGGCCACCCACAATCCCTTCATCTCCATTATCCTCTTAGGATTTTGGGCCTGCCCACACACGTGCCCAGTGTGAGTCTCAAGCCTCCAGGTCTACAACTCAAACCGCAGTCAGCTACATGGGAGTCCAGTTCTTTAATTACTATGCCACTTTGCTGGCCCTGAGCATGTTTATAATCTTATTCTAGCTAACTGGGAGTCTGAGGCTGAAGAACTGTGACACAGTGCTCGCTTCGGCAGCACATATACTAAAATTGGAACGATACAGAGAAGATTAGCATGGCCCCTGTGCAAGATGACACGCAAATTCGTGAAGTGTTCCATATTTTTAACCTCTCCAAAAAAAAGAAAAAAGAAAATACTAAAAGATTTGATTACAGTAATAGATAAAGTGGTTTAAATCTGTTTTACTCCCTATTTTATAAATCTATTTGATCACAGAACTTTTTTCCTACCTTATTCCTATTAATAATATATACTTTTGGAATTTAAAAAAAAAAAAAAGAACTGTGACACAGTAAGACTGTCAAAAATACCCCTCTCCTCTTTTTTCTCTCATAAAAATAAAATTCCAACATTATACCTATTTTGTGTGTTGTACACTCCATTAATATTTTTTTCATTGGTTCTATTCAAAATTCTGTGTGCATTAAAATGGGGTTATTTACTCACTAGGTATCTATTTAAAAGTGCTAAATTCAAAACACTAACTTTACTCAGGAAACTACATTTTTCAGTAGCAATGCAATTTTGGGAAGGTATTTTTGAATATCATTACAAACTGCTGAGGTTTTATGTGTTTAGTGTGTTACTATTTTTGATGTACAAAATATCCCATCTTTGCTCAGTGGGGGCCCCTTAAGTTACTCCTTTTAAAATGAACATGATACTCTTTGATGACTTCCTTACGTTCTGGCATGACAAGACATCCACGTTTATGCTGTGCATTTCCTGCCATAGACCTGATTCCTCTTTGGTTGGAAATGGTATTTAGAGTTACAGTCTGGGCACAAAGGATATTTTCTCCTACTGCATTATCAGTTTGTAAGTCTTTACATGGAAAAGAATAATGTAACTAATTTTAAAAAAGAAAAATTATGAGTTCACACTGATTTTTATCAATTCAAATTTAACAAATGGAGTTTTACTTCACTTTCATTCTATAGCTATAGCTCTTTTTTTCTGAGATGGAATATCTTGGTTCCTAAGAATATAAATATAACTCTTTATCTACTTTATCCCACTACCTGTAAGCTAATTTACCACTAACTCTAAAATTATTAAATAAAGCTGAGGGCCAGCAAGTGGCATGGTGGTGGGGGTGTTGGGACACTCCCACATGGCCAACCATGGTTTGGGTCCTGGACCTGGTGGTTTGCTTTCTCACTTTCCCTCTCTCTCTGTGTCTCTATCGGGTCAAAATAAAAGATAAATGAATGAATAAATAAAATTTAAAAAATAATTCTTTTTTTAAAATTTTTAAAAAAAATTATTTATTTAACTTTATTTATTCATTCATTCAGTTTTAATTTGACTAGAGAAATAGAGAGAGAGAGAGAGAGAGAGAGAGAGAGAGAGAGAAGGTGAGAGAGTAAGCCACCAGGTCCAGGACTCGAACCATGGTCAGCCATGTGGGAGCACCCAGCGCCTTAACCACCACGCCACCTGCTGGTCCCTCAAAAAAATAATTCTTTAATAAAGTATTAAATAAAGTTGAAGATTTCCTTCTTGGGTCTACTTGTCCTGAGAAATATATTTTTAAATATGCTTATATGGCAGAGCCAACTACACAGAAAACGTTTTCAGTAACAAATTCTGTCATTACGTAGAGAACAGAAATTACTCCTTTATTCAAGTGTGGATAAAACATTGTTAAGCCATCCCTTCATTTTTCCTCACAGCAATTATGATAGCCATATTTAACATTTATGTACTAGTAGAGATGGCTGCTCAGAAATTTCTCCTGCATGACTTTCTTTCTTTGACTGGGTAATAAACAAAAAGACTATGATGTTTTTAGGATAAACTTGGAATGCCATTATCATACGCAGAGGATAAAATCATTACCTTGCCCTTTCCATGAGGAATTCCTAAAGGACAATGTTTCACTGCTCCCAACAAAGCTGCTACAGCAAAACTAAAGCCCGTCACTGCTTCAGGTGAAGACTTAAGGACAGTAAGCCGTTCAATGCAACGGTCCAAGAGAGGCGTTAGGTAGGAAGGTAATGCCACAGCAATGCAGTGTAAACACCAAGCTGCTGATAGTCGTACAGAAATACTAGGATGAAGAACAACTGAAATGACACTGTCAAGAAGGCCTGGAAAGAAAGAACAAAGGAATGATGATTTAGGTACACAGATAAACTCAAAAGAAGAAATAGCTACATGTATATAAATTACAGTACTTTTATCAAAAGAAAACTGGAATCTCAAAGTTATGTGATACAAAACTATAAATACATTGAGCAAAAAGGTAATGTGGAGGTTAGATGCTGGATCCCACATGGCCAGCTGAGCGGTTTGAGTTCCAGATCTGGTGGCTTGAAAATTACATTGCACATGTGTGCCTGTGTGCCCAAAATCCTGAGAGGAGATGAGAGGAAAAGAGGCTGTAATGTGGCCATCCCCCTTAAGAGATGATATTTCACTTTCTCTCTCTCTCTTTCAGGTGAGCAGGCAGGCGTGCCCTACAGTACAAAACAAAAACCCTCAAAAAATTACGAATAATTTATTTTTGCCTAGCAAGTAATATATCTCATGAAAACTTGGTTAAATTAAGTCAGTATGCAGAAGAAAAATTTCATTTCCTAAATAAGCAAATATTCTGCCTACTTTATTTACAGATCATTATTAACTTGGTACCAGGAATTAAAATTATTAAGAAATAACAAAAACAGCTTGTTTTGTCTCTTTTTTGTTATGTCTCCTCTTGGCCCATCCTCTTTATTAAATACCCCTTCCAGCACACTTAATCTGTGCAATGAGCATATTTCCTATCCACCATATTGCTCTTACCTGTAAACAAATGTTAAAATCAAGGCTTCACAGTGTCATCACAGGGCTACTGACACACTATGAAGACATGGAATAGGTCTACTAGCAAGGAATAAAAGTCTACATTTGCTAAGATTCAATATACACCTTCACTAAAACATGTAAATTTCATCTCAACTGCTATTTAAATAAGTCACATATTTAAACTTACAAACACAAATACAATGAAAAGCTTCTCAGACTGAAGGAACTGTATATCACTAAGGATAAAAGCCATAAAACAGCTTTTAGAAGTGACAAAAAAAAAGTTAGTCACTAAAGATCACATGTTAAATGATTCCATTTATATGAAATATCCAGAATAGGTAACTTGTAGAGACAAAAAGTGGATTACTGGCTGTCAAGGTTGGGAATAAGAGGAAATAGGAGTGATAGCTAACATTTTCTTGGAGTGATAAAACTTTCCAGAATTAGACAGTGGTGAGGGTCCATGCTTTATGGCGGAATCAGAAAGATTAGAGGATATAGAAGTGGGACCAGCAGTTGGTGTAATGGCTATGTCGCTGGACTCCCATGTGGTCAACTGCGGTTCGAGTCCCGGACCCAGTGGCTTAAACTCACACCGGGCACAGGTGCGTTCTCAAGATCCCGAGAGGAGAATGTATATAGAAGCATGGAAAATGGTGATAGATACTGGAGACAGTGTGGGAACAGGGTGAGAGAAGGGGGAGAGTGTGAGGAAAGAAATTAAGGAGAAAAATAGAGAGGCAATATACTTATGGGACACAGAAATAGAGAAATAGATTGTTGTCTGTTGATAATGTGTATAGTATCCTCAACTGGACTGGTGTGAGGTGTATTCGTGCTGGGTAAATTCACTTTACAAGCTAAATGATGTACTGTGATTGAATGTATAAAATAAATAAAAAAAAACAGACAGTGGTGATGACTGTACAACTCTATGACTACATCCAAGCCACTAAACCATATACTTCTACAAAAGGGTGAACTTCATAGTATGGGAATAATATCTCAATAAAGCTGCTATAAAAATAATTAAATAATTTTCAAAGAAAGAAAGAAAATAAAGACTGCATGAAGAGAACTCTGAGAAATTGAATTATATCTACCATATAAATACTAAGGTTTTAACTGCAGATGAGAGATACGAGTTCAGGTTTACTTCTCTGTAAGTGTTTATATGTTATCTTAAATATTTCCAGGAAGATGGATGGGGAGAAGACTCGGAGAACCATCTCTACTTACAAAAGCAAAAAACTTGAACACATAAATATTTTTAATAATCTTAATTACAAATTTTTTCTAAAACACCCCTAATAAACCAATGATGAAATCTACAAAAAGTAAGCTAAGATTTACTTTCCTGGAAAAAGGTATCTAGAGTACAAGTAAAAACAAAGTATTCAGGATCAAGTGTCATGGGACAGGCAGTAGGGTGCCTGTGTACCATACTGGAGCGACGTGGGAGGTTCAGGTTTGGACCCCCAGATAATCTGAACAGGGGCTTACTTGAGCAGGCCAGGAAAGCCTATGATCATGGCAGGCTTGGAGGCTGACGGAATAACTGTGGTGTAAAGAGACAGTGTTGAGAGAATCTGCCCCTCCCCCCTTCCTCTCTCTCTCATGAAACGAAGAAATAAAACAAACTTTAAAAACAAACAACAAAACCCAAGGTATTTAGATGAGTCTTAAATAAGAGAGATACCTGCACTTGAATCCTGTAGCAAAGGTAGAGCTGTGGTGCCAAGATTGTATATGAGATTTCCAAGTTCTTGTAAAGCACAAATCAGCATATGCTGACCTGCTGCTACATCTGTGGAACTGAGCCGGGTTTCTGAATTACCATCATTCACTGCAGCATCTGATAGAAAGGTGAGAATTAACTATCACTTATTTTTATTAGAATATGTTGCCAGCAGGCAGCATGGTGGTTAAGGAGCTGAGCTCCCACTTGATCAACTGCAGTTAGAGTCCTGGACCTGGCAGATTCCTTTTTCACTTTTTCTTTGTTTCTATCTACCTGCCAAATTAAAAAAATATATATATATATAATAACTAAAATTAGATGAACTAATTATTTAAAAAAAACATAATATATGTGTGTGTGTGTGTGTGTGTGTGTGTGTGTGTGTGTGTGTGGTAAGGGTGGGTGTGAAGAATAGAAATGTACAAATGCAAAAATCAGAGTATCTACTTCATCTGTATAAAACCTGTGAGGCAGTAACTTAAATGCTTAAATGGGGACTTGATTCAACCAATATAACAGATTTGGTTCAAACAGCCTGATAAGAGAACCTTGGGACAGCAAGTGGCACAGTGGTTAAGGTGCTGGACACTCCCACATGGCTGACCACGGTTCAAGTCCTGGATCTGGTGGCTTACTTTCTCTCTCTCTCTGTGTGCTGGGTTCTAGTTCCAGACCTGGCAGCTTGCTTCCTCACTTTCCCTTTTGCTGTCTCTCTCTGTTCAAATTAAAAAATAATAACAAATGGAATTAAATAAATAAATATTAAAAAAGAGGTCCTTTATTAGTATTTTAGCAAGGGGCATTGAAAGTGCAAAACCATGGGAAACAAACAAATAAAAATCTACTATTATTGATATTCGAGATAAGCATAGTGGACTTAAGATAGTATAGGAATCGAGGTAGATTGTTTCAAAAATAACTTCTATAAAAGTACTACATAAATTAGGAACCAGCAGTTAGCGTAATGGCTATGTCGCTGGACTCCCACATAGTCGACTGCGGTTTGAGTCCTGGACCCGGTGGCTTAAACTCATGCTGGGTGCATGTGCGTGCGTGCCCAAGATCCCGAGAGGAGAATGGAGGAGAAGGGATTGTGGCGTGGCCATCCTTCCTGGGGGGTGATTTCTCACTTTCTGTCTCTCTGTCTCTATCTGTCTGGCGAGTGTCCGCGCCCTATAGCAAAAAACCTCTTTGAAAAAAAAAAAAAAGAAAGAAAGGTACTACATGAATTCTTCAGAATGGCAATATTATCACCAGCCTTCAAGATTTTTGTGTACTAGTCTAGCTTTTCCAAAGGGACCATTCCTTTAGCACTGTTAAAACAGACTATCTTAGTAGATGCATACCCACAACTTTTTTTAACTTCCAGATGGCCTGGCAAATTTCCTTGGCAGCAGCAATCTGAGCCTTTTCTCCAAGAAGACCTCCTATAGTAGCTCGAAGGATGAATGAAACACAGCGACGACAGCAGACAGCGTCAATTTGAGTTTGGGTGGCTTTAGGATGTGACTGTGACACAAGGCTTAGGACATGAGAAAGAAAGACAGCAAAATTTTTCTCTAGCCAAGCTCCTCCTAGTGTCGAAATAAATACCACGTAAGCCTAAAAGAGAAAAGAGTTTTATCTTCAAAATTACATCATTCAATTATATATAATAGATATTTTCTTTTCTACATAATACAAAAAATTACTAATATTTCTTTTTATTAGTCAAAAATTTTTTTAAAAGAACACAAATTATTTTCATTACTCAGTTATAGCCACTTAGAATATATAAATATAGCACTATTTTTTTTTTGTTTGCTTGCTTAAAGCCAAAACAGAAGTGTAAGGTCTTTCAACTGAGATTTCATTTATGGGTCCTGTTTCACCTTGATCAAACCTTGAAAATTTCCAGAATAGTTGGCACGGTCAGCTAATATGTCAACTGTGCTTGTGGCTAAAGAGGTTTCAAGCTATTTAACATTCTAAATATGAAAATCCAGTTCAAACATATAAACACATCATAAGAATTAACTATGCTCCAACACTGTTATATTCAGGGAATTTAGTTCTAGAAATCTAAAAGGAAAGTTTATAGTGAATTACAGCTCTTCATTTTCATGAATGTGAACAGTCTTGTCTTACTCGAGATACAAAGATAACCTGTTACTTGGAAGCACACAGTTTAACTACAACTATACTGGGAAACTCACATTTTCATTAAGTCTATATATAGTATAAAATAGTAAGGCTAGGGAACTAGCAGAGAGCGTAATGGCTATGTTGCTGGACTCCCATGTAGTCGACCGTGGTTCGCGTCCCGGACCCGGTGGCTTAAAACACGCCGGGCGCATGTGCGTGCGTGCCCAAGATCCTGAAAGGAGAATGGAGGAGAAGGGATTGCGGCGTGACCCTCCCCCCGGGGGGTGATTTCTCGCTTTCTGTCTCTATGTCTCTCTCTGTCTGTCTGGTGAGCGCACGCGCCCTATACCAAAAAAAAAAAAAGTAAGGCTAGATATAAATTTTTAAAAATACGTTTGCTTTGAACCATAATAGCATTTAGGAAAAAGATAATTTAAGAAAAAAATACAGAGACCTCTGTGCTGTTTTATTCTAAGGTACCTTTTCTAAAAAGTCAGTTTTTAAAATCTTTAATACTTATGCAATGAAGTAGATTACATGTTGTAATCTTTAGGAAAAGGTCATATAAAATTATTATATTACCCATGCGAAATAATATGTACCTAAAAGCATACATGTGAACTTTATGGGCATATACAAACATGATGAAAAAAATATTAAGCCATAAGACACAGAAAAACACAAGGGCTAGAAACAAAAAAAAACTGTTGTTTGAGTTTCTAAAGAAATAAAAACCTTACATTACTAGGAACTGAAAATATTTAATAGTAATAAGGTTGTCTTACTGGTAACCTAGTATTTAAAAAGTAGTTTGGCCTTACCACCTCTATTTATAAATATGACAGTGTAAGTGGTAACCTTGCACAACGACACTTTTAGTCAGAGACTAAAATTTTTCAGCAAGAGGTACATTTAGAAACTGATTCTGACCTGAGTAACTCCAACTCGAACCTCCCTACTGACTGAACTGGTTCCTTTCAGCATATCTCCACTGGCTCGAAGAAATCCTGAACTCCCACGTAGAAATCCTGTTCCCAGTAATTCCAGAACTTCCTCCAGAGATACTCTGCGAATGCTCTGACGTGAGCCTGCTATGACAAACAACAAAACTGTGACTTGTATATCATAAACTCCATTTAAATGTATGATCTTAATTTGCAAAAAGACAATGTGTTGGGACCAGCAGTTAGCATAATGGCTATGTCACTGGACTCCCACGTAGTCGACCACGGTTTGTGTCCCGGACCTGGGGGCTTGAGACTCACGCCGGGTGCGTGTGCGTGCATGCCCAAGATCCCAAGAGAATGGAGGAGAAGGGACTGTGGCGTGGCCATCCCCGTGGGGGGGTGATTTCTCGCTTTCTGTCTCTCTGTCTCTCTCTCTGTCTGTCTGGCGAGCGCGTGCGCCCTATAGCGAAAACCTCTCAAAAAAAAAAAAAAAAAAAGACCAAAAAAAGACAACATGTTAACAGAAACAAAAATAAACTAAAAATTCAAACAAAATGCACAGCTTACATTACACTACACACGAATGTACACATACACACACACACACACACACACACACACAGAGAGAGAGAGAGAAAGGAGAAATTTTAGGTATCAATAGAGAGGATAAGGGCATAAATGAGAGATGATCACCAGGCTACTCTCAAAGCCCAGTTAAAGTTTATTCTGAGCAGGATCAAATCTGTACCTTTCTGTGGCTTGACCTCAGGGCCAACCACACTTCAAATCCTGGACCTTGTGGCTTGCTTTCTAACTTTCTCTCTCTCTCCCTTCCTCTGGTTAAATGTTTAAAATAATAACAATAAGAATAAATAAAATATAATGTAGATGTGCCCCAAATCTTAAAAATAGAATAAAGGAGAAGGAATTTCATCATGGCCATTCCCCCAGAGGGTGATTCTTCACTTTCTGTGTCTATCTCTTGCTCTCTCTCTCTGGCTATCAAACAAGCCCTGTAGTAAAAATCTCTCTTTCAGAAAAAACAAAACAAAACAAAACAAAAACCTTCCTGAAAGAAATTGGATAGTGTCATAGATGAACTTTTGACACAGAGTTCT
>NW_006159844.1:9328195-9344562 GCF_000334495.1 Tupaia belangeri chinensis | reverse complement strand
CCTTCTGTCTGTCTGGTGAGCGCCGCGGCCCTATAGCAAAAAAAAAAAAAAGTAAGGCTAGATATAAATTTTTAAAAATACGTTTGCTTTGAACCATAATAGCATTTAGGAAAAAGATAATTTAAGAAAAAAATACAGAGACCTCTGTGCTGTTTTATTCTAAGGTACCTTTTCTAAAAAGTCAGTTTTTAAAATCTTTAATACTTATGCAATGAAGTAGATTACATGTTGTAATCTTTAGGAAAAGGTCATATAAAATTATTATATTACCCATGCGAAATAATATGTACCTAAAAGCATACATGTGAACTTTATGGGCATATACAAACATGATGAAAAAAATATTAAGCCATAAGACACAGAAAAACACAAGGGCTAGAAACAAAAAAAAACTGTTGTTTGAGTTTCTAAAGAAATAAAAACCTTACATTACTAGGAACTGAAAATATTTAATAGTAATAAGGTTGTCTTACTGGTAACCTAGTATTTAAAAAGTAGTTTGGCCTTACCACCTCTATTTATAAATATGACAGTGTAAGTGGTAACCTTGCACAACGACACTTTTAGTCAGAGACTAAAATTTTTCAGCAAGAGGTACATTTAGAAACTGATTCTGACCTGAGTAACTCCAACTCGAACCTCCCTACTGACTGAACTGGTTCCTTTCAGCATATCTCCACTGGCTCGAAGAAATCCTGAACTCCCACGTAGAAATCCTGTTCCCAGTAATTCCAGAACTTCCTCCAGAGATACTCTGCGAATGCTCTGACGTGAGCCTGCTATGACAAACAACAAAACTGTGACTTGTATATCATAAACTCCATTTAAATGTATGATCTTAATTTGCAAAAAGACAATGTGTTGGGACCAGCAGTTAGCATAATGGCTATGTCACTGGACTCCCACGTAGTCGACCACGGTTTGTGTCCCGGACCTGGGGGCTTGAGACTCACGCCGGGTGCGTGTGCGTGCATGCCCAAGATCCCAAGAGAATGGAGGAGAAGGGACTGTGGCGTGGCCATCCCCGTGGGGGGGTGATTTCTCGCTTTCTGTCTCTCTGTCTCTCTCTCTGTCTGTCTGGCGAGCGCGTGCGCCCTATAGCGAAAACCTCTCAAAAAAAAAAAAAAAAAGACCAAAAAGAGAACATGTTAACAGAAACAAAAATAAACTAAAAATTCAAACAAAATGCACAGCTTACAGGATACTACACACGAATGTACACATACACACACACACACACACATACACACACACACCACACACACAAAAGTCATACGAGTTCAGAGGTCAAATCAGAATGGACCCTGAAATACCATTTTAAGGCGAGCTTAAAGCCCATGCCACCTTAAGATTATGCTCAATTGCTTGCTTTCCTCAAAGTTAAAAGGCTAACTTGGGCTGGCAGGTGGCATGATGGTGAAGGCGCTGGACTCCCACATGGCCAACCACACTTCAAATCCTGGACCTTGTGGCTTGCTTTCTAACTTTCTCTCTCTCTCCCTTCCTCTGGTTAAATGTTTAAAATAATAACAATAAGAATAAATAAAATATAATGTAGATGTGCCCCAAATCCCAGAGGAATGGAGAAGGGATTGTGGCATGGCCATCCCCCCAAGGGGTAATTTCTTACTTTCCCTCTCTGTCTCTCCAGCAAGTACATGCACCCTATAGCAAAACCTAAAAAAGGGTAACGGTCTTCTAAAACCGAAAAAACTTAAACAAAATTATCTCAGTTCTCCATGAATGGAAGTGTGATACAGTGCTTTGAAAATTTTCAAATACTAAGAATGGGAAACTTATATTTTTATTTTTCCAAATGCTTAATGAAATTTACATTAAGTATCTACCATGTCATGTTTTGAAAAACCCTCAACTGGCAATACAATTCGTTATTCCCTCAATCTTTGAATAAATCAAAGTTAAATATCAATGAAACTACTCAGCTGGCCTTTAAACTACAGTAATTAAGACATTAGTTAGGGCAGCAATATTTAAGGTTGCCCTCAGTTTTTTTTTTTTTTTTTTTAACTTATTATTATTTTTTAATTTGGCCAGAGAGAAAGAGGGAAAGTGAGAAAGCAAGCTGCCATGGACTCGTGCGGGGACTCAGTGATCAGCCACGTGAGAGTCCAGTGTCTTAACCACTATGCCACCTGCCGGCTCCCTGCACTCAGTTTTGACAGAGCTGAGTTTCTCCCTTTAAATAACTAGGGAAATACATTTAAAAAATTTTTTTTTGGAGAGGTTGTTGCTATAGAGCACGTGTGCTCGCCAGACAGACAGCGAGAGAGACAGAGAGACAGAAAGCGAGAAATCATCCCCCAGGGGGGGATGGCCATGCCACAATCCCTTCTCCTCCATTCTCCTCTCGGGATCTTGGGCACGCGCGCACACGCGCCCGGCGTTACCCCCCCAGGTCCGGGCCGCGAACCGCGGTCGACTAAGTGGGAATCCAGCAACATAGCCATTACACTAACTGATGGTCTCTCTAGGGAAATATCTTTACAAATAAATGACCCATTTCCTCCTTTCATATTTTTTTTAAAACAAATGGCCACAAGCTCTAACACCAGTAATAGACTTGAATTATGTATCAATAGAGAGATAAAATTTTGGTAAAGTTATAAATAAAAAAATCTACTTCCTAGCCCAAACAGAAAATAATCCCAGACAAATGAAAATCTATCTTAGGGGAACCAGCAGTTAGCGTAATGGCTATGTCGCTGGACTCCCACGTAGTCGACCGCGGTTCACATCTCGGACCCGGTGGCTTAAAGCTCACACCAGCGTCTGCAGGTGGCGTGAAGGTTAAGGTGCTGGATTCCCACATGGCTAATGACTGCGGTTCGAGTCCTGGACAATGGTTAAAAAAAAAAAAAAAAAACTCAATGCCGGGCCCATGTGCGTGTGTGCCCAAGATCCCAAGAGGAGAATGGAGAAGAGGGATTGTGGCGTGACCATCCCCTCTGGGGGGGATGATTTCTTACTTTCTTACTTTCTGTCTCTATGTCTCTCTCTGTCTGTCTGTGGCGAGCGCATGCACCCTATAGCAAAAACCTCTCCAAAAAAAAAAAAATGAAAATCTATCTTGGTATTTGAGAGAGAAACATTAGTGAACACAGTGGGATCCATGCTTTCATGGGTCATAAATTCTAGGAAGAGACAAGAAAGGTAAAACATGACTAAGTATGTAGTATGTTAATGGTGATTGAAAACCATGCAAAGGGCCAGTCCGTGGCATGGTGGTTAAGGCAGCTAGATCCCACAAGGCCAACTCCATGGTAGCTTAAAAGACATGCTGGGCACATATGCATGCATGCTCAAAATCCCAAGAGAAGATGGAGAAGTGACTGCAGCATGCCCATTCCCCATTCTCGCTTTTCCTTTTTCTCTTTTTCCAATAAGTACATGGGGCCTCTGGCAAAACTAAAAAACAAATTAAAGAAAACAACCATACAGAGAGGACAGATGACAGCACAGTGGTAACACACAGACCACGTGAGAAGGTCTGGGATTTTTATCCAGAGCCTGTTTGTACACACTGACAAAGGCAATGTGCTCAGGATATAGAATGGCTGAGCCTAGGAGTGAATTGCAGCATGAGAACCTGTTGTATCTGTCTCTCTTATAGAAGAAAGAAATAAACTTAAAAGATAAATAAATAAAGGGGCCAGGAGGTGGTATGGTGGTTAAGGTGGCTGGATTTCTACATGGCCAACCTAAGTTGAAGTCCTGGACCTGATGGCTTGAAAATCACACTGGACACATGTACAAGCATGCCCAAAATCCTAAAAGGAGAATGCAGTGGTGTGGCCATACCTCTGAGGGGTATTTTCTTACTTTTTCTCTCTCTGTATCTCTCCGCAGACCAACAAGCGCATGTGCCCTATGGCAAAAACCTAAACAAATAAACAACAACAAAACACACCAAAAACAATGCAGAAAATAGGGTAGGATAAAATGAGGTAAGGAATAGCAGGGAAGGGAAAAGTGGTTTTTTTTGGATTTTAAAGATCATGGGATGGAATTCACTGAAAAGGTTACAATGCACTGTTTAAGTGTAGGGTATTAGGTGTGAAGATATCTGGAGGAAAAAGTGCTCTAGGTAGAGGAAACATCTATAGCAAAAAGGCCTGAGGAGGGAGGAATATGACTGTCAAGTAGAAAGTTATGGATAGAGTTGTAGAGACGATATAGTAGGAGAACGGCCAGCATGTAAAGAAAGGGACAGAAGACAAAGGACCTTGCAGATAATTATTTTTTTAATTATTTATTTTATTTAATTTATTCATTCATTTATTTTTTAATTTAACCAGAGAGAGACAGAGGTAGAGAGTGAGAGAGAGAGGAAGTGGAAAGCAAGCCACCAGATTCAAGACTTGAACCCTGGTCGGCCATGTGGGCATGTCCAGCGCCTTAACCACCATGCCACCTGCTGGTCCTCAGCTTGCAGATGATTATTATAAGTATATGCCTGAAATGAGGTGTCAGTAGGCAGAAGGGTGATAGAATCTATTGTTTGTGAGACTAGACTATGGAGGTGGGACAAAAGCAGAAGTAGGGCAACTCAATAGTAGCGATCCATTCATTTGAACAGGGATGATGATGAGTTAGAGCAAGGTACTTGTAGTTTAGTACAGTGGATGGATATATATAAATTATTTAAAAAAAAGATGTAAGACTAGATTCCAAATAACTCAACTATACTTGTTGTATTTTCTTCATTACTGTCTCTTTTCTTTTTTTTTTTTTTTTTGAGAGGTTTTTGCTATAGGGCGCGTGTGCTCACCAGACAGAGAGAGAGACACACAAAGCGAGAAATCAGCCCCCAGGGGGGATGGCCATGCCACAATCCCTTCTCCATTCTCCTCTTGGGATCTTGGGCACATATGCACATACGCCCAGTGTAAGTTTTAAGCCACCGGGTCTGGGACGTGAACCATGGTCAACTACATGGGAGTCCAGGGACATAGCCATTACGCTAACTGCTGGTCCCATTTACTGTCTCTTTTGAAGAAGACATTTATGGTTAGGTGTTTTATAGAACTGCCCTTAATTTGAGTTTGTTTGGTATTTCCTTAGACCTTTGGGCATAAATGATGCTGTATCCTTCTCAATGTAAAACATCCAAAAGAACCGTCAGGTATGGTATCAAGTCTGTACCAATAGTGGTAATACTAGCTTTAAAAATTTGAATAAGGTCAGTATGCCAGATTTATACATTGGAATATAATCATTTGTAATTATTATGCAATCTATGTGGCAATACTTTAAGATGGTGTAAATAACCTGTGGTCCATCAAATTTTTGTACAAAAATCTACTGAGGATTCCTCCCTGCCCAAATCATTACAGTAATGACTGCAAAAAAGGGTCATTTTTAATAACCATCCCTTCTATAGTTGTAAGTTGGCATTCTACTTAAAAAAGAGCTTTCCATATACTTTATTTGTATTCAGTCTGTATTCATAGCTTTTTTTGTTTTGTTATTTTTGTTTCTTTACACTCATAGCTTTTTTATTTAACAGGTTATAATCCACTCCCATCATTATTCCCTTTGATTCTAATACTTCCTTGGATTTGAAGAGGAGACATCTCTTCAGAAAGCCCATCAGTAGAAACTCCTTACTTCTTGCTACAAGATATCCTAGGCTCATATTAGATTTTCCCTGCCCTGAACCTAGAATTGGCTATTCTTAAAGGAGTCCCAATTCTGTATGTATCAAGGTAGTCAAGGAGAGGGTCAGCAGTGGTGTAGTGGTTAAGGTGCTGGACTCCCATGTGGTTAGACTGTGGTTTAATCCCAGATCTGGAAACTTAAAAAAATCATACTGGGCATGTGTCCATGGTGTCCAAAATCCCAAGAGGAGAATGGAGAAGAAGGGATAGCAACATGGCTACCCTCCCAGGGGGTGATTTCTCTAGTTCCCTCTCTGTCTCTCTCTAGTAAGCACATATACTCTACGGCAAAAGATATAAATCCAGGCAACAGGGCCAGCAGGTAGCATGGTGGTTAGGGTGCTAGACTCCCATATGGTTGACCACAGTTTGAGTCCCAGACCTGGCAGCTGGCTTTCTCACTTTTTCTCCCTCCCTCTCTGTCTCTGTCTCTGTCTACCTCTCTGGTGAGTATACATGCCCTGTAGCAAATTAAAAATTAATAGTAATGATAAAAAAAATTAAATAAATGATTCTTTGAAAAAATAAGAAATCAAGGCATCATTCTCACTTATGGAAGAAATAAATGAACTTAAAAAAGGAAAAAGAAAAAAAAGGCCACAACATAAAGGAAAACGATGACTGAGTAAAAGGGTACTACACTTTAAGAGAGTGTATATTTTTTTACCTTTTTTTTTTTTTTTACTGAGTTATTTGGGAATGAAATCTTTGACTTCAGCAATGTTTATGAACTAAAATTGATTTATAGTTTGCTTCTTTTCAGGAGCACTAATAGGTACCTATAACGCGACATACATTTTTCATATCAACTGGGAAAAAAATTACAGACGATATTTTGAACATAATTATACAAATTTACCTGCCGCTGGACGTTTAGAAACTACAGCTTTAGCCAATACCGTGCCCAGTAGCTTTGAAACTGAAATCCGCACATCGTAACTGGAACCTTCAAAAGACTTAAAACACAGTGTGGCCACACTGTCTAGGTCAGTACTCCACATAAAGACGGCCTCATTTTGAAGTTCAAGGAGACACTACTCAATTGGACAAACAGAAAACAATGACAAACAAAATATAAATGTCAGGTTTAGATTTATATAAGTTGCAGAAACTATCAGGGTCAAATAAAAATAATACATAAAGTACTGACATTTCTAAGTCACTAGCCTAAGAAAAATGCCTTTACAATCAATCTGTTAGCTACGAACAACCATGGGAACAATTCCAACTGAAAAAAAACCAGCTTTATTGCACTATCTAACCAACTATGTTAAGAACAATCGTGTTATGATTAAAAACTAAAAATCACTTTGAAACATCAACCTTGAATGTAAATTTTAGTTTACACAGTTAAGAAATAGTATAACAGAGTAGAATGAATGCAGGTTGAGTAACCCTTATTCAAAATGCTTTGGACCAGAAGTGTTTCAGATTTTGGACTTCTTCAGATTTATTAGATTTACATGTACATAATGAGATATCTTGGGAATGAGATCAACTCTAAACACAAAATTCATTTGTTTCATATATACCTTATATACATAGTCTAGAGGTAAATTTATATAGCATTTTTGCATTATAGTGTTTTGACTGGGACCTGTCACAAGATCTGAATGTGAAATCTTCCACTTGTGGCATCACTTTTTGTTAGTACTCAAAAAGTTTCAGATTTTGGAGCATTCTGAATTTTGGATTTTTCAAGTTAGAGATGCTCAACCTATTAAAAAGATAAATTTCTGTCTGGAAGCTTCAACTTCCCACCCTCTGACAATGTACTGCTAACTACCTGAACCTTGGAAAGTTTGTGAAACTTTCTAGTCCTTAGTTCCTGAGTAGGTCAACAAGCTGTTTACCACAGTTGTAACTCTAAGATCATGTAGCTGTCACTAATACTTTAACAGAGATAATATGATTTAATTTTATCAATTTTTAGAAAATGTGCTTTTCAGATCACATTACCTTTGCAGCAGCACAACGAACAGCCATGGATCTATCTGTTAAGCAGGATCTAGCAGCTTTATAAATATCCCTGTGGCAAGGTGTAGCAGCAGCTCCCAGCCCATTCAATATATTTTGCAGACTTAGCATAATCTCATATCGACCTTGAGACTACCAAAAAGAAAAGCAATTAAAATAAAGAATAAATTTTTAAAAAAATTTCACTGTGAGGAATAGCATTAATCATTGATATTTATCTCAAATACTAAGCAAATAATATCTTTGTACATACTAACACATTCCAACATCAGGAAACATTAATAGTTACTATCTTATGAAGTATTTACCATTTGAAAAATGTTATCAATAGTACATTTCAACATAATACAAATATCACAGTGTTGATGTGAAGATTGAATTAATTATAAATGAATGAATTAATTAAATGAAATGAAAAGTGCCTTGCACAATGTTTGCATGTCATTAGTATACAATAAATGGTTGTTATGAGGTAACAAAGAAAACACAGGTTCTGCTACCTACTGGTTACATAAACTAAGACAAATCTGTTTCTTTACCTCTAAAATGAAGGTATTACTATCTACCTCGCAGATTGTTTAAAAAAACAAATGAGTTAGTAGATGCAAAGTGCTAAAAGTGATGGACATGCTCAGTAGATTTGGTGGCTATTAGTATTTTGTTATCATTTATTGATTGGGATACTTTAATTCTGAATTTAAAAAGTCTTGACTTTAGAATTTAAAAGACCTGAGTCTGAACCTTGTCTCTGACCCTCAGGAGCTCCATGACCATTTGTTTTATTTCCTCATCTATAAAATGAGGAGAAGATGAATCTCATAGAGCCAGTGACAAAAGTAAATATGCTCCTGTGGGTAAACTTTCACCACAGTGCGGGGCACATAAAAACAATCGATAAGTATAAGTTGTTTGTATTTCTAAATTTCACTAAATGCTCCAAAACTACTTTTATAACCCAGGAATTTAAGGCCATTGAAGGTAGATAAAGCTGAAGGAAGAAAAAAATCAGCATTAAGAATCATTTTCATAGTAATAATATTAAATTCCATGTTTAAAAGAAGCACGAAGTCACAGGTAGACATCATAAAATGGATGTCACCGGGAAACTTTTTTTTTTTTTAAGAGGTTTTTGCTATAGGGCGCGTGCGCTCACCAGACAGACAGAGAGAGACAGAGAGACAAAAAGCGAGAAATCACCCCCCAGGGGGGATGGCCACACCGCAATCCCTTCTCTTCCATTCTCCTCTCAGGATCTTGGGCACACACGCACACGCACCCGGTGTGAGTTTAAGCCCCTGGGTCTAGGACTCAAACCGTGGTCGACTACGTGGGAGTCCAGCGACACAGCCATTATGTTAACTGTTGGTCCCTGGGAAACTTCTTCTTTTAGACAGTTTTGAATGCTGTATATCACGGGTGAGCACAAATCCAAGGTACAACTCTCTTGATACTTATAAAATATTGTGATACCTGACCAACTAAATCACAAAGATAAAAAATAAGGAAGTAATATTTACAAATAATTAAAAATTTTTTGATATCTATAGAGTAATTCTCTGCTTACTATGGGATATAAAAGTATTATAGTTTAAACAATGAAGATAAGAGAAAAATGTTTCAAATGGCTATGCCTCAGTAAGCATAAGTTCTTACAGACACCTGCTTTTAAATAAACCAGATTCATGATAAAGTCTCTTCTCCTGAATCATCTTTAATCTTTAAGGTAACTACTGCTGAGAAGTGACCTGCTGATCAAATTCTCACCATTTTGTGTTACAGAATTCACTTCTTTTTTTTTTTAAGAATTATTTTATTTAACTGTACTTATTTATTCATTTCTTTCTTTTAATTTGACCAGAGAGGGACAGAGCCGAGAGAGAGAGAGAAAGAGAGAGAGAAGGAAAGTGAAAAAGCAAGCCACCAGGTCCATGACTCAAACCGTGGCCAGCCATGTAGAAGTCCAGCGCCCTTAACCACCAGGGCACCTGATGGCCTCTAGGTACCTTGTTTTCTTTCCTTTCCTTTTCTTTTCCTTCCTTTCTTTTCTTTTCTTCCTTTTTTAAGAAAGATTTTTTTCCTATAGGCACATGCACTTGCCAAGGAGACAGAGAGACTCAAAGCGAGAAATCACCCTCCAGGGGGATGGCCACACTACAACCCCTTCTCCTCCATTCTCCTCTCAGTATCTTGGGGCACGCACACACATGTACCCGGTATGAGTTTAAGCTACCGGGTCTGGGACTTGAACCACAGACGGCTACATGGGAGTTCAGCGACATAGCCATTACGCTAACTGCTGGTCCCAGAATTAACTTCTTAAAATTCTTGAATCACCTCCCATCCTTTTTAAAAGTAAATACATTTTATATTAGAATTTTCATATAAATATTTTAAATTATTTCTTTAACTCTATTTGTTATCATTATTTTTTTTGGAGAGGGCACATATGCTCACCAGAAAGACAGACAGAGAGACAGAAAGCGAGAAATCACCTCCCAGGGGGATGGCCACAACGCAATCCCTTCTCCTCATTTCTCCTCTTAGGATCTTAGGCACACATGCACACGTGCCTGGCATGAGTTTAAGTTACTGGGTCCAGGACTTGAACCAGGGTCAACTACATGGGAGTCCAATGACATACCCATTACGCCATCTGCTGGCTCCTGTTATTATTTTTTAATTTGACCAGAGAGAGACAGAAAGAGAGAGAAAGGGAAAACGAGAAAGAAAGCTGCCAGGTCCAGGACTCGAACTGTGGTGGGCCATGTGGGAATCCAGCGCCTTTAACTACAATGCCACCTGCTAGCCCCTATGTACACGTATACACACACACACACACACACACACACACACACACTTTTTTTTTTTTAAAGAGAGATTTTTGTTGTAGGGCATGCGTACGCGTTGGAGAAAGAGAGAGACAAAAAGCTAGAAATCAGCCCTCAGGGTAGATGGCCATGCCACAATCTCTTCTCCATTCTTCTCTCAAGATTTTGGACACACATGCGCCTGGCATGAATTTTAAGCTGCAGGTCCAGGACTTGAACTGTGTATGGTCAACTATGTGGGAGTTTAGCAACATAACCATTAGGCCTTCTGCTGGTCGCAGAATTTTCCACTATCTTACCTTGTTACTTTTGTGTGTATGGTTTCATTTAGTCACAAGGAAAGTGAAAGTGAGAAAGCAAGTCACCAGGTCTAGGACTAGAACTGCAGCTGGCCCTGTGAGAATCCAATACCTTAAACATCATGCCACCTGCTGGCCCTCTTGCTACATTTAAAAAATGTGTTAACTATCAGGCATTTCTATAAATTATTTCAGAGCTGCTTTTCTAAGTAAGGTAAGAATAGTAAGAGGTATGATGTTTTGATATTTAAAGGTACTGACTTATCCTTACATATTAAAAACCTTACACGTTGAGATTTTCATAATGTTCTGATTTCATATCTGATAAAACTACATTTGGCAAGAGATTACAGTCAAATGAAGAGGCAGTCTCAACAAAAAAAGTGTTCATAAGTAGTAAATGATGCAAACATATCAATAATATATATGAGTTGAGAATATACTCCTCTGGCAATTAAAAGGTCACCAAGATCCTGTTCACATATCCTCCATATGCTTTTCTCCCAATTATATTCCTTACTCCCTTCTGATGTTAGTGCAGTAATTTATCCATCCACGAAGTATATAGCAGTTTTCAACTGTGTAGTTCCCAGTTACAAACATACTGGTCTGGCATTAGTAAGCACTAACGGAAAAAGGTAGAGTGGGAAGGGAGCAAGAATGGGTCTGTGAATGGAATATCTTAGTTTTTGCCAATTTGGATTTATATGAATACAAAAATTTGTGCTGTATTACTTTTGTTTTCTTTCTTTTTCTTTTTTTTTTTCTCTTTCTCTCTCTTATTCTTTCTTTTTTGCTACAGGGCACATGTGCTCACCAGACAGAAAGACAGGGAAATGGGAAATCACCCCCTGGGGGGACAGTCACACTGCAATCCCTTCTCCATTCTCCTCTCGAGATTTTTGACATACTCACACATGCAGAGTATGTTCTTCAAGTCACTGGTTCTGGGACTTGAACCATGCAGTTCACCATGAGGGCCATAATCACCATACCAGCAATTGGTCAATACTTTATTACTTTTCTAATAAAGATTCAAGGGAACCAGCAGTTAGCATAATGGCTATGTCGCTGGGTTCCCACATAGTCGACTGCGGTTCGCGTCCCGGACCCGGTGGCTTAGAACTCACTCCGGGCGCGTGTGCGTGTGTGCCCAAGATTCCGAGAGGAGAATGGAGGAGAAGGGATTGCGGCATGGCCATCCACCCTGGGGGGTGATTTCTTGCTTTCTGTCTCTCTCTGTCTGGCAAGCGCATGTGCCCTATAGCAAAAACCTCTCAAAAAAAAAGAAGAAAAAAAAGATTCAATACATGGGGCACAAATTGTGCATGACTGGAAATATTTAATTTGTGGCTATATTTATATACATATCTGTTTGCTTGTCATATGTAAATAATTTTTATTAGTTCAAGAAAGCATAAAACATAAAGCACTATTCTTTTTATCCTCTGGTTGCACTTGCAGTTACTTACTTCTGCACTCTTTATAGCTTTAAGAATATTCCCAACTGTATCAATAAAGATGTTACCCAGTATCCTTCCCAACTTCTCGTACAAGGAACCCAAACATACCACCCAAACATATTCTCTGGTTGCATTTGTAGTTACTTACTTCTGCACTCTTCATAGCTTTAAGAATATTCCCGACTGTATCAATAAAGGTGTTACCCAGTATCCTTCCCAACTTCTTGTACAAGGAACCCAAACATACCACAGCAGCACTGAAATACAACATTTAAATTAGAAATTAGTCACGATTTCTGTATATGCTGTTGTTCTTTCCACTTTCTTGATAGTATTCTTTGAAAAATCAGTGTTTTTAATTATAATGAAATCTCATTTATCTTTGACAGTTGTACTTTTGGTGTTCCAAGAAATCATTGCCTAAGCCAAAGTCATAAAGATTTATTCCGATCTGTTTTTAAACAGTTTAATAATTTTAACTATTACATTTAAATAGGATATATTTGAGGGGACCAGTAGTTAGTGTAATGGCTATGTCGCTGAAGTCCCATGTAGTCGACCGTGGTTCGAGTCCTGGACCTGGTGGCTTAAACTCATGCCGGGCACGTGTGCATGCGTGCCCAAGATCCCGAAAGGAGAAAGGAGAAGGGGTTGTGGTGTGTGTGGCCATCTCCCTTTGGGAGTGATTTCTCGCTTTCTGTCTCTCTTTAACTCTCTGTCTTTCTGGCAAGCGCATGTGCCCTATAGCAAAAACCTCTCAAAAAAATAAATAAATAAAAGATTTACTCCTATGTTTTTTCAAACAGTTTAATAATTTTAACCATTACATTTAAATAGGATATATTTTGAGTTAATTTCTTTTTCCTTTTTTTTTCCCCTAGTTTTTGTCAGAGGGTGTGTATACTTGGGGGACAGGGGAGAGAAAGTGAATGGACTACATGCTGTAGTCCATTCCCCTCCATTCTCCTCTCAGGATTTTGAGCATATGTACACTTGAACCCAATATATTTCTCAGGTCACCAGGTCTGAGACTTCAACCATGCAGTTGGCCATGTGGGATCCAGTAGCCTTAACCTCCAGGCCACCAGTTGGACTCTAAAATTTTTTTTTTTGAGAGGTTTTTGCTATAGGGCGCGTGCACTCGCCAGACAGACAGAAAGAGACATAGAGACAGAAAGCGAGAAATCACCCCCCAGGGGGGATGGTCACGCCGCAATCCCTTCTCCTCCATTCTCCTTTCGGGATCTTGGGCACGCACGCACACGTGCCCGGCGTGAGTTGTAAGCCACCGGGTCCAAGATTCGAACCGCGGTTGACTACGTGGGAGTCCAGCGACATCCTGTGTTCTAACCTCGGTTTACTACGTGGGAGTCCAGCGACATAGCCATTACGCTAACTGCTGGTTCCCTAAAAATTTTTTTTGTGACTGTTTTGTTTCTCAGTTAATGGAAAAATATCAGATTTTTTTTAAGAGTTATATTTAAAAAGTGAATAAAACTAAATTTGTATTTCGTTTCAAAATAAATGTAAAGTACCTTAGGTAGTTCATAAAAATGATACAACAATGGGACCAGCAGTTAGCATAATGGCTATGTTGCCGGACTCCTGTGTAGTCGACTGCGGTTCGCGTCCCGGACCCGATGGCTTAATACTCACGCTGGGCACGTGTGCGTGTGTGCCCAGGATCCCAAGAGGAGAACAGAGTTGAGAAGGGATTGCGGCGTGGCCATCCACCCTGGGGGGTGATTTCTCGCTTTCTATCTCTCTGTCTCTGTCTGTCTGGCGAGTGCACGCACCCTATAGCAAACAACCTCTCAAAAAAAAAAAAAAAAAGATACAAGAAAGTAACACTGTTTTCTGCTGAGCTATGATATTTAACTTACAGTTTAGTAGGAAGGTAACTTGGAGAATCATCTTTGCTACGAATAAGATCATTACATTTATCGATTGTCTCATAGACAGAGAATGTGTCTCCAATGCTATAAAGTATGGCTAAATTCTTCCCAAGGAGTTTGCGGGCAGGAGGCCCTGGCGAGCTGTTCAACAATGACAGGAGCTGTTCAACAAGCGTCTTCTGTTTTTCCCTTACATCACTCTAGAAAGAAAGGTAACAAAAAGTTCAAATTCAACATAATTATATAAAACTCTCTAATATAATGTCTCTATTACACACTTAAAAACCAACTGAAAAAAATACAAAACTATTTTGAGTAAAAATTACAACTCCAAAAAATAAGTTCTGGATCACTGTACTGCAGTCTCTACTAATAAAGACAGAGTTTTCTTTTTTCTAAATTTTTTTATTTTTGAAAGATAGACTGCTTTTGTTTTTTAACTTCAGTTTCTTAATTATAAAGCCTAACTCCTTTATGTTTTAAGTTGTGAGGAAAGTCATGCCGTGTTTTTCTATGCAAAAACATGTCATGATTTTCCCAACAACCCCAGATATGTGTATAATGCAGAACCTATAATTTATAACCAGAGTTGACCTTTTAATGGCTACCTGTCTTATTCAGACTTTTTTCCTAAGCTTAGTGCAATTTTCTTTATGCAAGCTTATGTATATAAAGGCTAACAATATATTGTTTTCCGCTCAGCTTTGTTATTCCGTTTCACTTCTCTGTTCTCTAAAACAAGAAGACAGCATATTATTACAAAGGAAATGGTATTCCGGTGTTCACTGAGGTCTAAAACTCCATACTTAAGTATTTGTTAGTATAGAGCAGTTTGTCCTTTAATTTTTTTTCCTCAAATATACAGGTTGCTTTATTTCTTTTCCTCTTAAAGATCGGCAAACTTGTGATATGTTTTAAATCATGAGAACCAGAATGAGAACACCTGCTGGCCAGAAACATGTCCTTATTTTTAAGAAATATATACTAGAGTATTCAGAAGTGCCATCTCATGTGGTTCAATCAATCAATCAAACATTGCAAAGTTGGGACCAGCAGTTGGTGTAATGGCTATGTTGCTGGACTCTCATATAGTTGACTGTGGTTCGAGTCCTGGACCTAGTGGCTTAAACTCACACTGGGCATGTGTGCGTGCGTGCCCAAGATTCTGAGAGGAAAATGGAGGAGAAGGGATTGTGGTATGGCCATCCCCCCAGGGGGGGTGATTTTTCATATTCTGTCTGTCTCTCCGGTGAGCACACGTGCCCTATAGCAAAAACTTCTCCAAAAAAAAACATGGCAAAGTTAATAAATGCTGAAAGTAGATGGAAGATATGAATAATCAGTTTCTTTCTTTCTTTTTTTTTTTTAACCCATTTCATGGACTTTTAAGACAGCTTCTATTCCCTTAAAAGTCTTCACACCTTTTTTTAGTAAGTAAAATTTTCACTACGTTATTTAGCACTATATTACACAAGGACTTTGTATGTATAGAGGAACATAAGACACAGAAGACAATGCAAGTGAAATATAATATTATAATAAAATGCCTGTGAGCATGGTGGTTAAGGGCGCTGGACTCCCACATGGCCGACAGCAGTGTGAGTCCCAGATTTGGTGGCTTGCTTTCTCACTTTCCCTCTCTCACCCTTGCTTTGTCCCTCCCTGGTCAAATTAAAATAAATAAATAAATAAAATTGAATAAAATAATTCTAAACAAAAAAGAAACTAAAAATGTAGTTGTAGTTACTGTTCCTCATATTTTTACAATAATATAAAAAATATTGGCTAATTTCATTTTGCTTTTTTAAACAGAGCAAACTTCTTTCAAAATTAAAAATGCTGATGAGGGGATGAAAATGTGCTATATTTTAGTACTATGGTTTTAAAGATAAATGTGGAGGCTGACAGGTGGAAGGGGGTTAAGGTGCTGGACTCCCACAAAGCTGACCATAGTTCAAGTCCTAGACCTGGCAGCTTGCTTTCTTACCCATGCCCCCGGTCAAACTGAAAAAATAATAATAGGGGCCAATAGGTGGTATGGTAGTAAAGGTGCTGGATTCTCACATGGCTGACCATGGTTCGAGTCCTGGACCTGGTGGCTTGCTTTCTCACTCCCCCCCACCCTGGTCAAACTGAAAAATAAAAATAATAGAGGCCAGCAGGTGATGTGATAGTTAAGGTGTTGGATTCCCACATGGCTGACCATGGTGTGAGTCCCAGACCTGGT
>NW_006159844.1:9309380-9328172 GCF_000334495.1 Tupaia belangeri chinensis | reverse complement strand
TTTCCCTCTCCCTGATGAATTAAAAAAATAGTAATAAATAAAATTAAAATAAGTAATTCTTAAAAATAATAATAAAGAAAACAAATAATTCTTTTAAATAACAAAGCTAATTATGGCTTTCTGGGAAGAACTAGAAAAACAAACCAAAGATGGGACCAGCATGTGGCGTGGTGGTTAAGGTGCTGGACACTCCCACATGACCAACCATGGTTTGAGTCCCGGACTTGGTGGCTTGCTTTCTCACTTTTCCTGTATCTCTCTTTGGTCAAATTAAAATAAATGAATAAACAAATAAATAAAATAAAATAATTTAAAAAAAAGAAAAACAAATCAAAGAAACTAAATTGTCTAGTATTTAAAAAAAATGGCTTTAATAATTTTACCTACCCTACTAGTTGCTAGCAAGAGCTTCTCCAAATATCTCAACCACTCGAAAAGAAACTCTGCTTTCTGAACTTCACCTAGTTGATTGTATGCTTCTTCATTCAGCAATAAGCTATGAGCTAATTCCATTCCTTGCAGTCAGTTTTCCTAACTGGTCACAATTCTTCTCATTAAACTTCAGTCCATATGCCTAAGAACAAAAATCTGCAACAGAGAAAAATGACATTTTAAAAGGAGAATAAAAAGGAAGGCAAACGTTGGCTTCAAAATTTTCCACAGAAAGTAAAATCATATGAAATATACACATCTTTTACAAATGCTCTATTGCAACTATGGGAAAATCTCAGTAAGTTCTAGTTAAACTGACACAAGTTAAATCCACCTTTATATATATATGTATACATATACATATATATAATGGCCATGCCTCAGATTCTTTTTCTCCATTCTCTTCTCAGGATCTTGGGCATGCCACAGATGCGCCCAGCATGAGTTTTAAGCTGCTGGGTCCAGGACTTGAACCACAGTCAACTATGTGGGAGTCCAGCAACATATCCATTATACTATCTGCTTGTCCTCCAATCCACTTTTGTCTTCTGTATTCCTTTTTCAGAGAAGCCAACAAAATAGAAAGGGATTAATAGCATTCCTAAGTAAAATCTTGCAAAATCAGAGACATTCCACTAATAATCTGTACATTTTTAAAAAGATTGATTTAATTCCATTTGTTATTATAATTATTTTTTAAATCTGACCAAAGAGGGACACAGAGAGAGAAAGGGAAAGCAAGAAAGCAAGCTGCTAGGTCTGGGACTTGAATCACAGTGAGCAATTTGGGAATCCAGAGCCTTTAACCACCATGCCATCTGTTGGCCCAAATAACCTGTAAATTTTAAGGTTAGATTACCTTAAAATTAGATTAGTGTTAGGTTTAGTGTTAGTGGAATTATTGTTAGGTTTTCAGTTTTTGTTTCTAGTTTTGCTGTAGGGCATGTACCCCAGCTAGAGGGTGCGAGCTGGGGGAAGAGATGTATGTGAGAAGAGTGGGGAGGCTGGGGAAACATGTCCAAGCTGCAATACCTTCTCTTCCATTCTCCTTGAGATTTGGGGCATGCATGTACATGTGCCTGGTGGCTGCTGACCCAAACCACATAGTCAGCCATGTGGGATCCAGTCATCTTAACCACTACACCACCAGCTGGTCCTAGGTTTTCCATTTTGTTTACAGCATAAAAACCCTTTTACTAAAATGGGTCACAGAGATGTTGGTAGGTGGCATGGCAGTTTAGGTGCTGGACTCCCACATGGCCAACCATGGTTCAAGTCTTAGGTCTGGTGGCTTGCTTTCTCACTTTCCCCTCTATGTTTCTCTCTGGTGAGCGCACATGCCCTACAGGAAATTAAAAGATAATAATAACCAATAACATTTAGTAATTCTTTAAAAAATAAAATGGGTCGCAGGTCTGTAACAACGAGAGACCAAATATCTAGATCACTTACTGAAATTCTATAGTAAAGTTTGCCATCTCTCTGGGCCTTTGCCTGTCATTTACCTGGAGATTCAAATGCAGAAGGATTCATGGCCATTAACATCTCCCCCAGCTTACTAAAGACGCTTGTAGTTTTACATTAAGAGTTCCTTTCTTTCTTTTTTAAGATAAATTTTTGCTATAGGGAATGTGTACTCACCAGAGAGACAGAGAGAGACAAGAAAGATAGAAAGTGAGAAATCACTCCCCAAGGGGGATGGACACACCACAATCCCTGCTCCTTCATTCTCCTCTCATGATGTTGGGCACGCACACACACATGTCCAGTGTGAGTTTTAAGCTGCTGGGTCTGGGACTTGAACCACAGTCGACTATATGGGAGTCTGGTGACGTAACCATTATGCCATCTGCTGGTCCCTAGGTTAAAAGATTTTTGTTTTGTTTTGTTTTAAGAATTATTTATTTACTTAATTCCACTTGTTCTTCTTCTTCTTTTTTTTTTAATCGAACCAGACAGAGTCAGAGACAGAGAAAGGGAAAGCAAGAAAGTAAGCCACCAGGTCTGGGACTTGAACCATGGTTCGCCATGTGGGAATCCAGTGCCTTCAACCATCATGCCAACTGTTGGTCCCTCTAGGTTAAGAATTTTAAAAGAACTAGTGTCTCAACTAGTAGCTAGTCTCATTACCTGTGTGAGACTTGTGAAATCAAACTTTTTTTTTAAGGCACTTAAATGGAAGCTGTCCAGGAAACATGACAACAAGTATTATTTCTACTCTGACCCAGACCCAGTGCACCCTTAATTTTTGTTTTAGCAAATAGTCAACAGAAGATACAGGAGTGTTTTATATATCAGCATCTTCTGGTATACCTTAGTGTCTTTCCAGAACATAAATAACATATAAACATGTGTATACATATACAGACACACACAAATATACATAAATTTGTAAGGTGGCACTCTGATTATGGAAAAGAATTTATTTTTAAGGAGGTCCATGCTCAAGTATTTAACAATAAAGCAACAACTTTACTATGACTGACTTTTAAATATGGCAAAAGGTTAACAGCTAAATATAAATAATAAGTATCGTTGGGCACATGTGTGTGTGTGTGCCCAAGATCCCAAGAAAATGGAGGAGAAGGGATTGCAGCGTGGCCATCCCCTCTGGAGGAGATTTCTCACTTTCTGTCTCTCCATCTCTCTCTGTCTTTCTGGCGAGCACACATGCCCTATAGCAAAAACCTCTCTTAAAAAAAAAAAAAAAGAGAGAGGAAAAAAAAGTATGTGAGTAAATCAGTTTACTATTCTTCTTCTTTTTTTCTTTCTTTCTTTCTTTCTTTTTTTTTTTTTTTTTTGCAGTGTTTTAAAAAAGATCACAACAGGGCCAGCTGGTGGCATGGTGGTTAAGGTGACTAGATCGCACATGGCTGGCTGTGTAATTAGGAAGTAAAAATAAATAAGAACATGAGACCTTGGGATGTAAACTCAGGAACTTCCCACATAACCTGAGCACCACAGAGCATTATGATACTGCTGTACCACCTGTCCTGGTCAGAAATGTCACTTCCTTCTCCATTTCCTTAGTTTTTTGTTTGTTTGTTTTCTGCCATAAGGCACATATGCTTGCTAGAGAGACAGTGAGAATGACAGTGAGCTATCACCCTCTAGGGGGATGGCCACACAGTAATCCACAGAAACCTCTTTTCCTCCATTCTCCTCTTGGGATTTTGGGCAAGCATGCACATACACCAGGAATGATTTTCGAGCTGCCAGGTCTGGGACTTGAACAGCAGGTGGCTATGTGGAAGCCCAATGCTTTAACCACCACACCACCTGCTGGCCCAAAATGTTGCTTCTAAGAAACAAAGAACAATAAAAACATGGCTGATAAGATACTCATAGAGGCATGTTTAAAAAGTCCCTCATTTTGGGGCCGGCAAGTGGTGGTGGTTAAAGGCGCTGGACTCCCACATGGGCAACCATGGTTCAAGTCTCAGACCTGGTGGCTTGCTTTCTCACTTCCTCTCTCTCTGTCTCTCTGATCAAACTGAAAAATAATAATGATAATAATAATAAATAAAGTTAAATAAAATAATTCTTAAAAAAAGTTCCTCATTTCTTAAATTATCAAAGTGAAGCTGCCAAATTATTCACAGTTAAGAATAAAGCTAATAAATGCTACAGAAATAATTTCTAGGGGAGACATCTAAGGATTCAGAAGGTGAAAAGCAAGTTTGCCCTCAGTAGCTATGAGTGTTTCAGGAAAAAAGTAACCTCAGTCTCACAGAGAAAACTTCTTGTAGTCACAAGAGCAAATCAAAATCCTATCTTAAGATCAAATTACCCTTTCTAGAGGTCATTAGGACTGCTGAAGAGACATTTTTCCCATTAGGCAACAGCAATATTGTGGTGTAAAATGATCTATCAAGAAGCCAAATAGCTAACACAATGTGATAATAAATAATTCAGGAAAAAGCTCAAGATCATAAGCAGAGCATAAAGTTATCTCCAATGCCTTCAGTACATTCCTTATATAAATTACTCCTAAAGGAAGTCGACACTTCATATTGGTAACGCTACATACATCTAAAACTCCAAATGCACCTGAAATCTTCACAAATGCGCTATCAATGTGATAAGCAAACACATTTCATAACAGATTCTCCTGCTCGTACCTAGAGTCTCACTTTGGGAAAATGGAAATAAATACAGTAAGAAGTATTTGTGGCATGCTTTAATATAACCATACCACCACTGTGGAATGCTTACTTTTCTTATTTTTGTCTTATTTTTCACTCTCAGGTTTCTGCTGCAATTATAAAGTGATTTATATCTACAGTTAGTTGCTACTTTAGAAAAAATTCATAAAACAGTTGCTACTCCAAGTATTAGGTTGTTGGAAAAGTCATCATGCACTTTTGCATAGAAAAATACATCATGACTTTTCCAACGACCCAATATGCCAGCCATTTTAAAAAAATATTCATTCCTGGGGCCAGTGGGTGGCGTGGTAGTTGAGGGCACTAGATGCCCCACATGGCCAACTGTGATTTGAGTCCTGGACCTGGTGGCTTGCTTTCTCATTTTCCCTCTCTCTCTCTCTGGTCAAATTAAAAAATAATAACAAAAAGAATAAATAATTCTTTTTTAAAAATTCATTCACTCTATATCATTACAGCATACAAAATGAATTTTCCCATCTAGAAAACACTGAATATTGGCCCAATCAAAGATATTACCATACCTATTATCTTCAACAAATAATTCTCCATTTTGTGTTTCTTACCTGTTTTACTTCTTTATGCCAGGCATCTTAACAACGGTTAACATTAACTGACCACTTATATAGCCTAGGCACTACACTAAGTGCTCTACAAGCAAGACTGTCCATTAGGTAGCTATTTCTATCAGCTCTATTTCACAGATAAGGAAATTAAAGGGAGGAGTCACTGACTAAGTAGCTTTCCTAAGGTCACAGAACCTGGCTCTACATTTAAACAATCTTGCTCTTGTACATGTACTTCAAGCAGTATATAGTATGCTGCCACTCTTTCAACCAAGTTCCTCAAGTCTGATAGAAGACAGACATTCTGAAGAAGCCTAAATTTGTAGATAATTTGTGGATAATATGAAACTACAGATTACTACACTGTTTCCCAAACACAGAACACAAGATTCCTTACTTTATTAAGTTTATAAATCTCGGATTAATATAAAGTCAGAGATTTTTAGCTACAAGATTCCTCAGGGTAAATTATTTAATAAGGTTAATGTATATTATGAATCTCCATGAATATAATATAGCATATGGCATTAATTTAAATGCTGTCTCAGCACAATATTAACTTCCAGACCTAAATAAGTTGCTCCAAGGAGAAATACTAACAAAAACCTGTTGTGATCACTTAGCCATTTAAAAAGGTACACAAAAACAATAAAACATAACTTTATAGCCAAACATTATATGTACTTACTCTAAAGCCAATAGAACTGAGTTATAAAGGCCCTTGGTTGCTTTTTAGACTATATGTTTCTCTTGGGCACTATTTACTTTTTAAATAATAACTGCCCACATTTTATGTATGATAGATATCCCTAGTTAGTTGAAATTTTCATCCCTGAGGTTGTGCATTTTAAGAAAAGCAGGCACCACTGGGGCCAGCAGATGGTTAATGGTTATGTTGCTGGACTACCATGTAGTCGACTGTGATTGAGTCCTGGGCCTGGAGGCTTAAAACTCACACAGGGTGCGTGTGCATGTGTGCCCAAGATCCTGGGAGAAGGGATTGCAGTGTGGCCATCCCCCACTGGGGGGTGATTTCTTGCTTTCAGTCTCTCTGGTGAGCACACGTGCCCTATAGCAAAACCAAAACAAAATGAAACAAAAAACTCTATTTAAAAGAAAAAGAAAGAAAAGCAGGCATCACAAACTAGACTTACAGTACTAAATATATCTCCCCAAATCATACTTTTTAAACTGGGATAACCCTGGCAGTGTGACAATAGAATAAACATGAAGAATAAAAAAGGATTTCAAAAAGTTCATGGAGAAAATAAAAGTATGATTATTTTAGATGCAAAAAATTTTGAAATCCAGGACCAGCAGATGGTACAGTGCTTTTGTCACTGGGCTCCCACATGGCCTACAGGTTAGAGTCTTGGACCCAGAGGCTTGAAACTCATGCTGGGTGCATACCAAAGATTTGGGTATGCTGTGTGCACAACCAAGATTTCCAGAGGAGAATGGAGGAGAGGGGACTGAGGTGTGGCTACAACCCCTGGGGGCGATTTCTCACTTTCTGTCTCTCTTATCTCTCTCTGCATCCCTTTGGCACCAGGTAGTTGAAAGAAGGTATCAGAAATAGTTCAAGATGCTCTCTAGAGTCACTGGATCTTTTATGAACATTCGCCATGTTCAAATACATTCCCCCATTACCTCCCATCAGTCACATTTACTAGTTATGACTCACTGTGTACCTTATGAAGTCCTGCTATCTCATTTCAGAATTTAGCCAATCACTGCTACAGACAATGATGTACTCTCTCTCCCCATTTGTGCTTTTAAAATTATCCTAAAATCTGTAAGATATCCATGTACAATATTCAGAGTGATTTAAATATCATGACCCTGGAAGACTATCGACCCTGGCCAATATAAACTCTTTTACTTTATGTATTATACACTTCAGCATTTTTCTTAGGATGACAGTATAAATGTTGACTATTATTGAAAAAGGAACTAAAGGTGGACCAATTTTTCAGAGTTTTCTAAAGTAACTTTAAAACCATCTTCACGAGCAATTAATAACTGTATTATCAACAAGGGTAAATTTTCCATTTGAAAATGAGCTAGTATCAAATTTATGCAGGTAAGACAGAAGAAGTACAATTTTTAACAATTATACAGGCTGCTGATTATGCCAGTCCTGATAAAAAATGCTAACATAATTATCTCTACCAAGGTCTTACAGACCTGTTCTAGGAGAGATAGAAACATGTTAAAATTTACTAGTCGGGGACCAGCAGATGGAGTAATGATTATGTAAGCTGGACTGCCACATGACTGAGTGCGGTTTGAGTCCCAAATCCAGTAGCTTCAAATTCAAGCCACGCCTGTGTGCGTGCGTGCCCAAAATCCCAAGAGGAAAATGGAGGAGACTGAGGCATGGCTGTACCACCTAGGGGGTGATTTTTCTACTTTGTATCTATCTCTGTATCTCTAGCGAGCAAAAATCTCTCTAAAAAAAAATTACTGGGGGATAAAAATTTCCAAATCGACCAGCGGTTGGGGTAATGGCTATGTCACTGGACTCCCATGTAGTTGACCATGGTTCGAGTCCCAGACCTGGTGGCTTAACCTCACACCAGGTACGTGTATATGTGTGCCCAAGATCCCAAGAGGGAAAATGGAGAAGAAGGGATTGTGATGTGGCCATCCCCCCCAGGGGGAGATTTTTCACTTTCTGTCTCTCTGTCTCTCTCTGTTTTTCTGGCGAGCACATGTGACCTGCAGCAAAAAACTCTCAAAAAAAAAAAAATCCAAATCTTGGGCTGGCAGGAGGTGTGGTGATTAAGGGTGCTGGACTCCCACATGGCCAACCGTGGTTCAAGTCCTGGACCTGGTGGCTTGCTTTCTCATTTTCCTCCTCTTTCTGTGTTTCTCTATTTCTCGCTCTCACTCTGTCCCTCTCTGGTCAAATTAAAATAAATAAATAAAGTTAAATTTTTAAAAATGATAATTCTTTTAAAAAAATTCCTAATCTTTTTGGCTACATTTTAGTTTTTCCATTTTATCACTTAAAAGAGAGAAATGAAGAAAATCACAAATAATCAGAGAGAGCAACTGACACAGACAAGCTAGGTTTATTGGATTGGTTTGTTAGTTTTTTTCCTCCCAGAGCACAAAAAGAATAATTTATAAAATTAAACTAATTAAAATTCACATAAAAAGAATAATTTGCAAAATTAAAACTAATTAGAACTAATTCCAGAATGTATCAAGTACCTGAAGTTTATTTTTCTTAAAGGCTTACTTACTTTATTCATTTTATTTATTTGAATTTGACCACAGAGGAAGAGAGAGAGAGTGAGTGCACACAGGCGAGAGAAAGTGAGAAAGCAAGCTACCGGGTCTGAGACTCGAACCACAGTTGGCCATGTGGGAGTCCAGCACCTTTAACCACCACACCACCTGCTGGCCCCAAGTACCTGGAGTTTTGAGGTATGTCTCATACCTAAACAGCAATTACTTTTCTTTTACTCTTCTCCAAAAGGGATCACAACAGATTCAACTCAGCTTCCAATGTTTAGTTTGTTTTGTTCAGAAAGCATAAAACAAACAAACGAAAGTAAACTAAAACAATTCACAAAAAATTTCCACACTTCTAGAAACATATATAAATATTAAAATCTAAACCTTTCCAAAAGATACAGAAACTAGCTTTAATTTAGAAAAAGCTAGAACAGGACCAGCAGATGGCATAATGGCTATGTCGCTGGACTCCCATGTAGTCGACAAAGGTTCAAGTCCCGGACTCGGTGGCTTAAACTCATGTCGGGCGCGTGTGCATGCATGCCCAAGATCCCGAGAGGAGAATGGAGAAGGGACTGAGGCATGGCCATCCTCCCCAGGGGTGAATTCTTGCTTCCTGTCTCTCTGTCTCTCTTTGTCTTTATGGTGAGCGCATGTACGCTCTAACAAAAAACTCTCGAAAGAAAGAAAGAAAGAAAGAAAGAAAGAAAGAAAGAAAGAAAGGTCATTCTATTCTGACCTCAGACTTCCAACTATGATCCAGGCTTTGAAAAATTACAGATTATAAAATAGAAACTCACAAGTTACACACAGAGAAGATTAAGTAATGCTTAAGGATCTTGCCTAAGGAAGGTTGCCCCAGGTACAGAAAAAATGAAGTCCTTTTGTAATTATACTACATGTATCTCTAGACAGGTTTGCTGACACAACTGACCATTATATTTTACTAGTTTTAGTATAAAATGGCTACTAAAGCAAGCTATTTATCATTTTAGAGTCCTTTAATACATCTATACCTAGAAGACTTTTTTTTTTTTGGAGAGGTTTTTCACTATAGGGCGCGTGCGCTCGCCAGACAGACAGAGAGAGACAGAGAGACAGAAAGCAAGAAATCCCCCCCCCAGGGGGGATGGTCACGCCGCAATCCCTTCTCCTCCATTCTCCTCTCGGGATCTTGGGCATGCACGCACACGCACCCGGCGTGAGTTTTAAGCCACCGGGTTCGGGATGTGAACAGCGGTCGACTATGTGGGAGTCCAACGACATAGCCATTATGCTAACTGCTGGTTCCCACCTAGAGGACTTTTAAATCTAGTATTTATTTCACCTTTGAATCTGAAATATCTTGCTTCATTCTTTCCAAAATAAACTGTTTTAAATTTTGGCTAAAAATATTGCTTGCTTCACTTTGGAAAATCTGTGACAGTGAAAGTCAAGCACATGACATTATTTTGTATTAACTTTATCTCCTCTGAAATGAGAGATGGGGAGGAGGGGATCCCCAAGAGTCTTCAAACTATAATCCACCCTCAGCCTCAGGCAGCCAGATCATGGGTACATGTGTCTAGCATACTCAGGGAGACCTCAGGGCACAAACCCAGAACCTTCACACAGGGCCCTATCATCTGAGGGTGTCACACCCTTATGGTTGGACTGTTTTGTATGAACTAAGTCTTTCTAAATCTCTATAGCAACCCAAAATACACAGTAATTGTCATTAGTTAATCATTTAAAATGTTAACTATACAATACTGATTTAAGCTCACTAAAAAACTATTTGATCTAGCTGAACGGTTACATATATGTTAAGTCTAAATATGGTGAACGCAAAAACTTTTATAGTCAATACAGAAATGTCAGAAAAGCTAGTAAATGAATATGAATAGTGGGAGTACAACTGGTTTAACTCTTAGGAAAACACTATAATGTATCAAAAGTCATAAAAATATCAAAACCATCTGACAAAAACATCCAGCTTTTAAAAATTTGTAACAAAAGAGAAAAAGAAAATACCAGGGTCAGTGGTGGTGCAGTGGTAATACATCAGGATCCATGTGAGCAAGATTCTAGGTGTGCGTCCTGAGTCCTCCCTGAGCATGTCAGGAATCTGTGCCATGATCCAGCTGGTTGAGATTGTGAATAGTGACATAAAGACTTTACCTCTCTCTCTCTCAGAAGAAATAAATGACTGACATATTCAAAGAATATTAAACTTTCAAAATTGTAATTATGAAAACTACAAGTACAGAAGTTTTAGAGAAACACACCCATAAATAAAACAAAACTTACCAGAGGTTTTGTAGAGCAATAATACTCAAAAGAATGAGCATAAGTGTTCTTGGGACCAGCAGTTGTCGTAACAGCTATGTTGTTAGACACCCAAAAGGTCGACTGCTGTTCAAGTCCTGGATCCAGTGGCTTAAAGTCATGATGGGCATATGTGCATGTGTGCCCAAGATTCCTAGAGAAGAGACTGCAGCATAGCTATCCCCCTCCTGGGAGGGGGGGGTGATTTCTTGCTTTCTGTCTCTCTGCCTCTCTGTCTTTCTGGCAAACGCATGTGCCCTATGGCAAAAAACCTCCAAAAAAGAAAAAGAATGAGCACAACTGTAACTGTTCTTAAAGGGAGTGGGAGTACGGGAAGGAATCCAAGTCTAAATACTTTTGGGAAATGTTACTGGGGCAGTTTTCTTTGCGAATTTCTCCATACAAATAAGTTATGGGTATTGTGTGCTTCCAGGAGAGGGTACGCAGGTACAGCGTTTGATGTTTTTCAAAGGCTTTTATTGATCATTTAAAATGTTAACTATACAATACTGATTTAAGCTCGCTCCCATCCCCAACCTTTTCTTTTTATCCTTGCCTGGAATCCTGGAAATTGGTGTTCTTTAGAATACAATCTTTAGAAGCCAGAAGGTGGCATGGTGATTAAGAGCACTGGACTCCCACATGGCCGACTGTGGCTCAAGTCCTGGACCTGGAGGCCTGCTTTCTCACTTTCTCTCTCTCTCTCACTCACTCACTCTGTCCCTTTCTGGTCAAATTTAAATAAAAAGGGACCAGCAGTTAGCGTAATGGCTATGTCGCTGGACTCCCACGTAGTTGACTGCGTTTCGAGTCCCGGACTGGTTGGCTTAAACTCACATCGGGCGCGTGTGCCTGCATGCCCAAGATCCCGAGAGGAGAATGGAGGAGAAGGGACTGCGGCATGGCCATCCCCCCTGGGGGGTGATTTCCTGCTTTCTGTCTCTCTGTCTCTCTCTGTCTGTCTGGCGAGTGCACACACCCTATAGCAAAAAACCTCTCCAAAAAAAAATTTTTAAATAAATAAAGAAAGAAAGATAAATAATTCTTTAAAAAAAAAAGAATACAATCTTTGATATATTAATCATTAAAGATCACTATAGGTTAAAAAAAATCAAGTTAATTTTCGTTCATAATAGGGTTTTTTAAATTAGAAGTGGAAAGATATATAACAAGTCAATGCCATACTTCTACATAAAAGAGGCCATGTTTGATTAATATTTTGGATCAAATCACCTAACATTTATAATTCTAAATAAAAACAAAATCTTTTATTTAGCTACTCCTAATGTGGTAGCTTTGAATGTGAACAAAAAATGACAGTTTTAATTAACTTATTATATTCAAGATTTAGCAGTTCACATAAAAATTTGTGTTAGTCATAATTTTAAGTTTCACATATACATTTACAACCTAAAAATGGTTTGTTATACTTTAAATTTGCCTTTTGAAATTCCAAATATAAATTCCCACACTATTAAATGAATCCATGTTTCCTAAATTATATACAAATGCCAAACTTATAACAAGCAGGCACAGACTAACATTTTATTTTAACATATTGAAAATACATCCAATATACTAAGATTTCAAGGATATTTCCTGCATACCTGGTGGGAATAGCAAGAATGCTGCTTCTCATTACTGCACAAATACAAGACAACAGAAACCTACTGAGGGCTCCAAGAACTCACAGTGAGCACATCCTACAGCATGGAAAAGGGTGGGACAGGAAAGAAACAGGAGCAACAAGGACAAGGAATTTATAAAAAGTTGAGGTGAGAAATGGCCAGAGTTTGGGGTGGAATTTACTTTGCCTTCTTCTTCTGTTTTTCCAAAGTACAGGCCATTACTGGTAGGAATGAGAAAAATGGCAGAAGCTGGATTCAACAAAAGAGTGATTGCCAATAGGAACCCCAAGTGGAGTATAGAGGTTTCTGGCAATTCTTCTGATTACAAAAGAGAAAACTCCTAAAGTATAAAAGAAAGTGTTGGGGTGGAGATATGGGGAGGAGACAGAGCAATAGGAACCAACACTAATAAGGCAGTGATAGCAAAAGGAATGAAAATGTTGTGAGGAGCTACGTACTAAAACTATTTAATTCATTACCTCATTTAATCCTTATAACACTGAAATTGAGACAATAGTCTCATTTTAGAGGTGGAGATGAGTTTAAAAATGTGTCCAAAGCTAAAAGGTAATGCCTATTTTGTCCTTTTTGAGGGGGGGAGGGGGGAGAGGTTTTTGCTATAGGGTGCATGTGCTTGCCAGAAAGGGACAGAGAGACAGAAAGCAAGAAATCACCCTCCAGGGGGGATGGCCATGCCGCAATCCCTTCTCCTCCATTCTCCTCTCAGGATCTTGGGCATGCACGCACACACGCCCGGCTGAGTTTAAGCCACCGGGTCCAGGACTTGAACTGTGGTCAACTACATGGGAGTCCAGCAACATAGCTATTATGCCATCTGGTGGTCCCCATCTGCCCAATTTTAATGCGCAAGTTCCTTCAACTACTTCACACATTTTTTTTGGACTATTTTGATTGCTGCTATTACTGACAGCTACTGCCATAGCTGCTGAAACATCTAATCCTTTTAATTTTGTTTTTCTTACTTCACTCTCTTCTTATGTCTCCTGTATTTTGGGCATTTTGTTAGTGTTAGGTCTTCTAGAGACATCAGGTTCCAGAGAGCCCTTTCCACCTGGACAGCAAATCAATAAGTAATAAAAGCATTAGTTTAGTGTTTGGCTATTCCTAACAATCTTTATCACTCTTCACTCCACAAACCAATTCTCCTATCTTCCCCTGGGAAGGGAGATTTCATTCAGAACCATTTAGGAATGCCAGAGGCAGATCTGAAGATAAAAGTTTTATTCTTCTGTGTCACCTACTACTCTCAGCTGAAAGTCACTATCTAGCGATCTCACTACTTGGTACCTAGTTGAGAATCCAGAAACAGGACAATTTTTAAAAAGTACACACAGCAATTGTTTTAGAGCTCATAAATTAGATATGACTACTAACATGGCTATTTAGATTCTAGACAGAGTGGCACAGGACATTACATTAAAAGTTAAGGAGTGGAAAAAGGAGATGGCCTAATGGTTACATCGCTAGACTCATGGCTAACCATGGTTCAAGTCCCATACCCGGTGACTTAAAATTCATGCCAGGTGTGTGTGCATGTGAGCCCAAAATCCTGAGAGAGGATGGAGAAGAGATTGAGGCATGGCCATGCTCCCTATGGGATGATTTCTCGCTTTCTGTTTCTCTCTCTCTGTCTCTCTAGTGAGCAAATGCACCCTACAGCAAAAATCTCTCAAAAAAAAAAAAAAAAAAAGAGTTGGGGTCAGTGGGTGGCATGGTTGTTTAAGGGCACTGGGCTATCACATGGCTAACCAGAGTTCGAGTCCTGGACCTGGTGGCTTGCTTTCTCACTTTCTCTCTCTTTCTCTCTCTCTGGTCAAATTTTTTAAAAATAAATAAAGATAAATAAAAAATAATTCTTAAAGTTAAGGAGTAAATCTACTGAGAGTAGGCAGCTAAGAGTGATGGGAAAGAAATACTGAAATACTGCTTAATTTAGGTATTTTTAAAAAGCAGAGCAATTTGGGCTATTTAATGCAGAAGCGAAGTGTGTAAGGTGCCAACTTCCCACCTCCCTCTCCCTCCCGCCCAGCACTATGGTGTTTACATGAGAGGCCAGGAACCCTTTTTCAATTTAAACAGTAACCCTATCCTTGTGTTTGTTATCTGCACAATGGCCACCTAGGACTTCCCAGTTTAGCCACTAGACTCTGCCTGCTTTCCCAGCTTTAGTTTCTCCCTTCCATCTCTGCAACTATTCGTGGCACTTATGTCTGGTTACCTTAGTCTACACTGTGGTCTGCCATTATGGCTCTTCCTCATGGGTCTCACTTTTTTAAAATTAATTCTTTTAAAAAATTTGCCAGAAGACACACACTCCCTCCCTGCAAAGAGACAGAGAAAGGGAAAGTGAGAAAGCACCCTCTGTGGGGCATAGTCACACCACAATCCCTTCTCCTCCATTTCTTCCTCCTTCCAGAATGTTGGGCATGCACACACATATGACCAGCGTGTTTTCTCAAACCACCAGATCCAGTACTTGAACCATGGAGCTGGCAGTGTTAGATCCAGCCCCCTAACCACCAGGACACCAGTTGGCCCTGATTCCCACTTCTTATTCACAACATACCTTATAGGATACATTGCCTAGAATTTCACTACAGCCTCCTGGAACCCCACCTCACAGCTTTCCTTGGTAGACACTTCTCAGACTCACAGATGTCCAGGGAGGCTCTTCACTCTGCAAGTTTGGCTCCCTGGAATAAGTCTGTTATTATTGTGCCCTTTGGCTGCCACTGTCATGGCCTATCCACATATTAACACTCAATACACCATCTATTACATCAAACCCCCAAACTGGTCAGAGGCAACAATCCTGATAAAGTAATTGCTCTATTTTTTGGGGTGGGGGGTGGGGGGAGGTTTTTGCTATAGAGCGCATGTACTCACCAGAAAGAGACAGAAAGTGAGAAATCACCCCCCCCCACCCCCAGAGAGGATGGCGATGCTGCAATCTCTTCTCCTCCATTTTCCTCTCAGGATCTCGGGCACGCACGCACATGTGCCTGGCGTGAGTTTAAGCCACTGGGTCTGGGACTTGAACTGTGGTCAACTACATGGGAGTCCAGTGAGGTAGCCATTAGGGCATCTGCTGGTCCCGTGTGGAAGTATTTTTGACTTGCACCGAAGTACAGTGATTAGAAGTGTTTTAAAAAAAGAGAGCAGATCTGGGAACCAGCAGTTAGCGTAATGGCTATGTCGCTGGACTCCCACGTAGTCGACCGCGGTTCGTGTCCCGGACCCGGTGGCTTAAAACTCACGCCGGGCACGTGTGCGTGCGTGCCCAAGATCCCGAGAGGAGAATGGAGGAGAAGGGATTGCGGCGTGGCCATCCCCTCTGGGGGGTGATTTCTCACTTTCTGTCTCTCTGTCTCTCTCTGTCTGGCAAGCGCATGCGCCCTATAGCAAAAATCTCTCCAAAAAATAAAAGAACTTAAATATTAAAAAGTTGTTTGAGGGACTATGGAGGTTAAGGCAGTTGGATACCACATGATCGACTGTGCTTTTAGAGACCTAGACCAAGCAAGCAGCTTGAAAAAAACACGTCAAGTGTGGATGCAGGCCCAAAATTCTGAGAGGAGAATGGCGAAGGGATTGCAGCCTGGCCATACTCCCAGGACAGGGGGTGGGCAATTTCTCAACCCCATCTCACTCCCATCTCTCTCCAGTGAGTGCACAGGCCCTATAGCAAACAAACAAACAAACAAACAAATATATATATACACACATACAAACATATAGACATATATACATACACATATATATGTGTGTATGTATATGTGTGTATATATATATATATAATTTGAGAAACATAAAAATCTTTTTCCTACTTTAGTCTTCCAATAGGCTCAAACTGCTGAAATTATAAACTTCTTATACTAGGTAATGTAGCAAAAAAGCCAAGCTTCTCTTCCATCAGGATCTAGAAGTATTTGTAGAAGCTACATTTACCAGATACAATAATAAAAATGCAAGATTAAGAATGAAAACTACTCTTAACCTATTTCCTCCTATATAAGACATAGTGATTGATTAGCATTTAGAATTTTAGTGCAGGAGTAAACAAATTCTTTTCAGTGATAGAACTAGAGACTAAATATATTAGTTCTGTGGGCCATACAGTCTTTATCATGACTACTTATAAACAATACATAAAGAGCCAAAAACAATACATGAGCATGGTTATGTTTCAATAAAACTTCACAAAAAAATGCCAGGAGGAGAGTGACCTACAGGCTGAAGTCTGATGCCGCTTATTCTAAAGAATTTAATACTGGAACTAGATAAGGGACTCAATAAAAAAAAAAAAATAGGGGCTAGCACAGGGTGTGGTGGTTAAGGCTCTGGACAGCTGACTACAGTTCGAGTCCCACACTCAAACAGGCAACTCGCTTGGCTTTTGCACTTTCCCTTTCTATCTCTCCAGTCAAATTAAAATAATAAAAACAATAAATAAAATAAAATAAATTCTTTTAAAAATATAGACAAGCCTTTATAATTCCTTGGGCCTCAGTTATTCCTTTCTTAAATGAGTTTTAATATCAGTTTCTCCATGTCTCCTTAAAAAGTAGTGTGCTTTTTATATAAGAGGACTATGGTCTCATTAAAGGATTGCACAAATCCTTCAATTATATTATGGGATAATTAACAAACCACATGAGATTCAATAAAGTTTTTTTTTTTTAAATGCAGATATCATTAAATTGGGTAACCAGGATTTAGAACAAAGGAATTTTAGAATTAAAAATATCCTGAATCCAACCCTATATTTTACTCATAATTAAGGTTCATAAAGATTATTATAAACTGTCTCAATCTCTTTTATTACAATAAAGCTGGATGGAAAAGAAAACAAGTGCATTGGCTACAGACAAGTGAATTCGTTTAAACTAATTCATTCATTAGTTTAAACTAATGTATTTAATTCTTCTTTTAAAATGGTAACAGAAACCTGGAAACTTCATGTTTTCTGTCACTGAAGTCAAATACAATGAAAAAAAAGGAAAAGAAAAACTATCTAAGACTCATAAATTGTTTAAGAGCTTAAAACTAGGATTCAGGCCTGGTGACTTTCAGGTCAGAAGTGTTTTCCTATTTGATAACTATCTATGTAAAATAACTGCATTCCTAGGCACAAATCCAACCTCTACTATTTTCCAGCTGTCACTACTCTTGTGTTATAGACCCTACTTGGATTATAGACCCTGCCTGCTTACTCGTTTTATTAAAGAAAGAAGTCTCCGGTATTAAAATGCAAGCAAAATCTCAACTTCAATGCTTATCTAAAATCACTTTCTCTGAGAAATACCTCCTAAAATGTTTGAAAAATGAAACAAGAAAATTCTCTCCCCATCCATTTTAATGCCCAGCTCTAATGACACTTCTGTTTTCCAGACATCCTAAATAATCTCACCAAGAGTACTTTCTCTGAAACTTCTGAACGCTGAGCTCCTTTTTCTTCTCAAACTTTTAACGTCTCCACTAAGCTATAAGTTCCTTAAGGGCTCCTAGCCTGCATACAAAACGTGCTAAGTATAGTTCAATAAATTAATGCACATAAAAACAGCGTATAATTATGACCTTTAATGAAGCTCAAGTCATTTGACTACTCTTGTCTGTCCTGACAGTTAAGAAAATCATCTTAACCTGCCAGAGGTGTACGCTATTGTGATCAGTAAATACCATAAAACGCTTTATAAAGTTTCTAAAGACTGTCTAATCACTTGAGATGACTGTGATGGCCAAGAGCAGGTTAAGAAACGTCTTCCCAAACTAAGCAAATGCTGCTTCTGCACAGGCGACCCGAGAGGAAGACTGAACACAGCCGTCCACACAGAAGGCTGACCCACCCTCTCCACGGCTCCCTTCTGGAAACTTGTCTCGAAGGCTGCCTGCAGGAAACGCACGGCCTCCGAAGGACCGCGCCGAAGCACGCTGGGGCCCTGGCTCCCGGCTGACCCCGGGAGCCGCAGGGCGGGTCTGGGGAGCGGCCCGCGGACCTGGCGGCCTCCGACCTCCAGACCTTCCTCAGAGGGGTCCGCGGCCGGGCAGAGTCCACGCCTACCTGTTGTGCTCAGGAGCGAAGGGGGGGACGCACCGCGCTGCCCACCGGCGGCCCCCGCGCCCTGGCCAGCCCCACCTCGGCGGGCTCCGGCCGCTTGGGCCACACCACCCAACCACCCAATCCGTTCTCGCACCCGGGGTCCCACCTTGCTCCGCGACCACGTCGTAACCGAGACCAGCCCGGGGATCCCGAAGCCGCTCATCTCAGTGCGGAGCCCGGGTGCCCAGGCACCCGGACACCGCCCCCTCTCCCGGGATCCCCATGTGCTCACCTTCCGGGGTCCCACACCGCTCAGCGCCCGTCTGAGTCCCGCCACGTTACCGGCTTCTCGGCGGCCCCGGGGCACACCCCAACCTCTCCGCGCG
>NW_006159844.1:9292102-9309363 GCF_000334495.1 Tupaia belangeri chinensis | reverse complement strand
CAGCCGGCCGCCGAGTCATCGAGCGCCCACTCTGGCAGGCCTGGCTGCTCCAACGTCGAGAGAGCAATGGGGCGACTGCGGCCCAGTTTGAGGCCAGGACCGCAGCTTTGCGGTCGGAGATTCCAGCCTCAGCAATGTTGGTTATGTTTTATTTGCAGCCAGAATTCATGGGTGCAGCATTAGGGCATTTGGAAACAAAGACGCAGCAGGAGCCTGGAGAAATTCAAGTAGGGTCAGTACTGTGGGTGTAACTTGTGGAAGTTAATTGTGAAAGGGACCGCAAGAAAGCCTGAACTCTGGGGTCTTAGGTAAAGTGACTTCCCTGACTAAATAGCAGAACTGGGACTGACAGCTTCTCCACTCTGTCATGGGCGTGTTCCCATTATACTCAGCGTTTTTAAAGTAATTTTTTAATTTTTATTTTGTAACAATCTCAAGCTTACAAAAAAGTTGCAAGTTAATACAAAAGATTTTTTTTTCTGAATCATTTGAAAATTGAAGTTGCTGACACTGCCACATTGTTCCTAAGTACCTTCTACCTAATCACAATATATCAAAATCAAAACATTTACATTATACATTTTGTCTATTGTCCCAGAAGTGTCCTTTATGGTGAACAGATTCAGTTCAGAATCAAACATTGTACTTACTAAGTTGCCTTCAATCTGGAACATTTTGCCAGCCTTTCCTTGACTTTTGTATCCTTAACACCTTGAAGATTCTTATCCAATTATTTTTACAGAATGGCCTTTACTTTGGGTCTTTTTGATAGTTACTCATGGTTAGATTGGGTCTAGGTATCTTTGACAGGACTCAAAGTGTCTCCTTTTTCTTTTCTTGCTATAGGGCATGTAAGCTCACCAGAGAACCAAAGATGGAAAGTAAGAAATCATCTCCCAGGCCACACCACAATCCCTTCTCCTCCATTCTTCTCTCAACTGTAAAGTTAACTTTTTTACACCTATGTAATTGGTAAGTATTCTGTGGGGGGAGATTCTTTGAAACTGTCTGATTTCAAGATCTTTGTAAATATCTCATTTCCTTTTCTTTTTTAAAAAGAATCATTCATTCATTCATTCATTTTAATATTACCAGAAAGAGACACACAGAGAGAGGGAGAAAGAAAGCGAGAAAGCAGGCCACCAGGTCTGGGACTTGAACTGTGGCCAGCCATGTGGTAGTGTACAAAACCTTAACTACCATGCCACCTGCTGGTCCCCTGAATATCTCATTTTTCATCAAACTTTCAATTAATATATTTTTTTCACTGTGGGTCCAGAGTGTCTTAGTTTATTAAATGGGTTATATCTATTACTGTCATTATTTATTCTGATGCTCAAATTGTCCCAAGTTTGGTCATTCTGGCTTCTGTGTCTTTGTGTATGTGTGCTTGTGTGTGTTTTAAATTTTCACAACATTTTATTGTAAAACATTTTAAAAATACAAAACATCTGAAAGAGAAAGTTTTATACGTATGCCATATACACATCATCTAGATTCTACATGGAGATTTTACTCTTCTGTGCCCTTTTGACACATTCTGATCATTGAAAAATCCCTTTCTTTCTGGCACAATAAGATGTTCCAGGCTCATCTTGCCCAGGGCCTAGATATAGCCATCTATTAGAAGCACGGGGTGTGCCTGCTACTGGGGCTGTCATACCCCTGGGGTATGACAGCCTAGGCTGTCTGAGGTCTGTAGCCAGAGAATATTTATACATTCATACACTATACTGTACATTTATGTATGTATATTCACACATACACTTACAGCTATATTAAGCCATACGTTCACAATAATACTGTCAGTCTGGCACTACAGCGTTCATTATAGTTTCTGCCCGTCAACAGTTCTAACTCCTTTCTCCTGCAGAAAGAAACCTATTATTGTGATTCCTATTCAAGAGTCACTCACACCTACCTCCTCTTCCCTTGGAGGTTGCTGCCCTTACCTCACTAAAGTTCGAAACCCCTAATTAGCCATTTAAGCTCCCACTTTTCCTTAGCCCTTCTTCCATACCCTGTGTTCATATCCAGCCTATAAGATCTCCTCAACCTGTTCAGATTTCAACATTCCTTGCCAAGCATTCCCCATGGCATCCTCCTTACCTCACTTAATGTAGACATATGCATATCTATTGTATCAATGCATTTTATATATATATATATAAGCTGCCAGGTCTGGAACTTAACACACAGTTGACTACATGGGAGTCCAGCGAGAAATCACCCTTGGTGGGGGGGATGGCCACGCCACAATCCCTTCTTCCCCATTCTCCTCTCAGGATCTTGGGCACTCATACACACACGCCCGGTGTGAGTTTAAGCTGCCAGGTCCGGGACTTAAAACACGGTTGACTACATGGGAGTCCAGTGACATAGCCATTAGTTATATTATTAGTTATATTTTAAATTATTCTTTTTTAAAGAGTTATGTATTTAATTAAATTAATTTATTATTTATTTATCTACTTTATTTATTATTTGTTTACTTATCTATTTATTTATTTATTTTTGCTACAGGACACAGAGAAAGAAAGTGAGAAAGCAAGCCGCCAGGTTCGAGACTTGAACCACAGTTGGCCATGTGGGAGTCCAGCACCTTAACTACCACATGAACTGCTAGCCCCAATCTTATATTATTTTTCATAGTACATACATATACTCTCTCTCTCTCTCCATATATATATATAGTATGTGTATATATAGGGTACTGTAAAGAATATAATATTTTAGGTCTGGAAAGTCATGATGCATTTTTCTACGCAAAAATGCATCATGACTTTCCAAACAACCCAATATAATAGCATATATGTTCTTTATAAAAAATTTTATTCATTGTCAGTATTTTATTTTATTTTTTTGAAGTTGACCAGAGAGAGAGAAAAGGAAAGTGAGAAAGCATACTTCCAAGTCCGGGACTCAAACCGCAGTCAGCCATGTGGGAGTCTAGCCACCCCCACCCACCACATCACCTGCTGGCTCCATATATGTCTTTATTTATGTGAAATATATAAAGATTGGGGTGCTGGACTCCCACATGGCTGACTGTGGTTCAAGTCCTGGACCTTGCAGCTTGCTTTCTCACTCACTCTCTCTCTCTCTCTGGCCCTCTCTTGTCAAAATAAAATTAAATAAATAAATAAAAAGTTAAAATAATTCTTTTGTAAAAAAGAAACATATAAAGTTCGATACAATCCTTATATGAAGTATATAAAGTCCAGACATATAAATGTAAAGTAGTGTATTATAGGAACCTAAAGAGAGAACAATTACTTTGAAGTCCAGTTGAGTTGCTCATGAAGGGTTTAAAGAAAGAGATGACCTTTAAAATGGATATTGAGGCCCAGCAGGTGGTGTGAAGGTTAAGGTGCTGGGCTCCCACATGGGCTGACTACATTTTGAGCCCTGGACCGGGCAGCTTGAATATCATGCCAGGCATGCATATGTGTGTGCCCTAAAGGGACTGCAGGGGGCTTGCAGGTGGCATGTTGGTTAAGAGTGCTAGACTCCCACATGTCCGACCATTGTTTGAGTCTCAGACCTGGAGGCTTGCTTTCTCAATTTCTCTCTCTATCTCTCTTTCTCTCTCTCTCTCTCACTCACTCTCTGTCCCACTCTGGTCAAACTTAAATAAGTAAATGAATAAATAAAGCTATAAAAAAAAAAGGGGGGGCTACAGCATAGCCATCCCCCTCCCCCTGAGGGGTGATCTCTCTCTTTCTATCTCTCTCTGGTGATCACACACGCTCTATGGCAAAAACCTAAAAAATAAAAAAAATGGACATTGAAAATGAATAAAAATGTATGAGTAGGATATACGCTATTACCTACTAAAAGAACTGAAATTTGTTTGAGTGGGCTGAGAGCACAGTGATAATTCACTTTGACTGAATATATGGTACTAGAGTAACAATACTAGAATTTTAGAGCTGGGAGGGATAATCCATTCCAGTGATATGAGTGATATGGATTATGATAATCCACACCAGTTTCATTTTTTTTTTACCAAATGGAAATGTGTCCCTCTTTCAATAACTTTTGTACCTTAGTTATACTTTATTCAACCTCAAATTTGAAGTTCAAGTCACACAAAACAGTAAGCTGTATTATAATTTGGTACAAAAAAGATAGCTTTGGAATCAGTGACTTGTATTCAAATTCTAATTCCACCACTTCCCAGACATGATGTTGGGAAAACCACTTCATGTCAGAAGCTCAGTTTTCTCACTTAATGAGAATATTATCTCCTTCCCTCGTGTGTTCTGAGCATTCAAGATAAAATATAAATTTGCATGTTGCCCATTGTTAAATTATATTATTAGGCACTTACCTTAACTTCCCACTCCAATTTACTCCAGCTTGTCAACTGAGTTGGCGTCCATGGTTGGCATTCAGAAGGCAATCATCAGATGGTTGTTAGTAAAATAAAGGATTTTATGTGTAAGAAGTCTTCAAAAGGTTCATGGAAAATGTGTATTGGAAAATGATACAGGGGGTCTAGTTGGTATTTGGTGGTCAAGGTGGCTGGATCCCACATGGCTGACTGCACAGTTGAGTCCCGGACCCAGTAGCTTGAATAACATCACAGGCACATGGATGTACATGTCCAAAATCCCAAAAGGAAAATGGAAGAGAAAGGATTGCAGTGTGGCCATCACTCCTGCAAAAAAGTGCTTTCTCACTTTTTCTCTTTGTCTCTCTCTGTGTCTCTGGCAAGTATGTGTACCCTATACCAAATGTTTTTTTAAAAATTACAAAAAGGAAGAAAAAGATACATGGGCCATTGGTGGTGTGGTGGTTAGGGCAGCTGGATCCCATATAGCTGAGCACATGGTTTCAGTCTCAGACTTGGCAGCTTGAATATGCTGGGAAAGTGTGCATGCGTGCCCACATTCCTGAAAAGAAGGAGAAGAGATTGTGACATGACCATTCCCCATGGGGAGGTGCTTTCTTAATTACCCTCTCTCACCCTCTCTGTTTCTCTCTGACAAGTGCACATGCCCTCTGGTAAATTAAAAAACAAAAACAAAAAAGCAATACATAGTCACAACAAAAAGGAAAAACATACATGTATTTTAAAGATTTCTTGCACCAAAATAAACTTGTTTTTTTAATTTCATTTTTCACAAATTTTTTGAAGCCCCCTCATACTTTCTATTTTATACTCACCACTATAAAGCATTATGCTGCATGTTCCTGTCTTTTTATAACAATAATTTTCCCACCAATAAATAAAGGAGTCTCAGAAGTAGAACTGTTAAAATTTAATGGTATATGGGAACCAGCAGTTAGCATAATGGCTATGTCGCTGGACTCCCACGTAGTCGACCGCGGTTCGCGTCTCGGACCTGGTGGCTTAAATCTCACGCCGGGCGCGTGTGCGTGCGTGCCCAAGATCCCAAGAGGAGAATGGAGGAGAAGGGATTGCAGCGTGACCATCCCCCCTGGGGGGTGATTTCTCGCTTTCTGTCTCTATGTCTCTCTCTGTCTGGCGAGCGCACGCGCCCTATAGCGAAAACCTCTCAAAAAAAAAATTTAATGGTATATGTAAAAATTAAGTAAGTCAGTGGTTATCCATTTAACTTGCTAGGGAGTATCCTGCTTTAATTTATTATTCAAACACATTTGATAACAATGATTCAGGTTCCAACCAGCATACATTTGGAAAACTGAAAAGAATAGACTACATTTAAAATTACCGCTACCCCTGAAATGATAAAATTCAGTGATGGTAAAATGATATTACCCGAACAACATAATTCTAGTATACTCATGGAATCCTAGGGTCCTCTTCTTTATTTATCCCTCAGGAGAGTAATAGGAATTCTTTTTAAAAGGTATTCTTTGAAACAAGTTAAGGTGAAAGCAGAACATATCAAAACTCATGGGATACAGCAAAAGAGGAAAGTTTATAGCAATAAATGTCTGTTATCAAAAAGTGGAATTATTCAGGCCAGCCCTGTAGTGTAAGGGTTGAATGCTATAGTGAAGAAGCTTCATTCTGCGTAGCTGACCTGGGTGCAAGTCCTGGTCTCAACAGCATGTTCATTGGCGACAGTGTGTGCCCAGGATCATGACAAGGTGAGAGTTACAGGAGAAAGGATTGCGGCGTGACCAGGCCCCATTCAGGGTTGCTTTCTCTCCACCATTCTCTTTTTCTCATGTGTGTGCAAGTGACCTCTGAAATAATAATTTTTTTAAGTCCTTCTAAAAAGAAAAAGTAGAAAGATGTCAAATAACTAAGCAGTGAATCTCAGAGCTAAGAAAACAAGCACAAGGCAATCTTAAAATTAGTAAAAGAAAGAAATAACAAAGATCACAGCATAAAGAAATAAAATTGAGACTGAAAGAAAAAATATTAAAGATCCATGAAACAAGGAGTTGGGTTTTTGCTTATAAAAGAACTAGATAAGGGATTTTTGTTAAATGAGAAGATTTTAGCTACTCTTAGCGTGCACACACACACACACACACACTCACACACACAGTAGCAACTGGAGATGGTAACATGTTAATCTGCTTCATTATCGTAACCACTGTAGTATCTATATATAGCTATTTACAGTTCTATATCTATCTATATAGCTCTGTATCTGTGTATTTTATAACATCATTTTATAAACCCCAAATATACACAATAAAATTTATTAAAAAATATTTTAAAATAATTGTTTATTTAACTTTATTTGTTAGTAATTTGATCAGAGAGAGAGGGAAAATGAGAAAGCAAGCCACCAGGTCCAGGACTCAAACCACACTTGGCCATGCGACAGTCCACTGTCCCAAGCACCACACCACCTGCCAGCTCCCCAATTTTTTTTTTAAAAGGCACTATTGGCCTAGCCATGGTAGGTGCTAGAGTCATATGTGAGGCCCAGTTTTGAGTCCTGAACCACATCCTTGATCCTGGCTTGCTAGAAGACTGAGAGCTGTTGGAGATTACTGCGTGATAGGACCTTGTCAAGGGTGCCACTGTGTGTGTGTGTGTGTGTGTGTGTGTGTGCATGTGTCATGAAAGAAAGAAACTTGAAAAGAGGGCATACTTAAATAAGTTTGAGAAACACAACATGTTTTATATTTGTCAGTCACCATGTATTTTATTAAGTTGAATTTAATACAGTGTTTCCCAAACTTACTTGACCACAGAAGTTTTTTCTTTAAAGGAATGCATACTATTATCTTTTATTAGTGACCCAGTTAAGTCATACCAGGTTGCTTAGTGTTAATGGATCACCAAGGAGACTGTGGTGGACGTATGGCAAGCTCATGTCACAAAACTCATGGGTTGGACACAACTTCTACTCTGTTGATTTCCATGTGACCTGAAGCCTGAAATGACACTGATACCCCACTCCAACAAAAGATCCGCTGGCCTTTTGTGATACTGCTTTCCACTTTTTGGTCTATCAAGCATTATTTGTCAGTGTTCTGCTGAGCTTGCTGTAATCCGTGACAGCTTTTAGCACTAAATTTCCAATTAGAACTTGGGTAAGATTTCCCTCAGCGGGCAAACTACCACTATACATAACCGGTCAAGAAGTGCTCAATACATAGCAGCACAGATCTTGACCCATGATGGCAAGAAAATAATAGCAGGGTATTTAACCTTGAAAGAAGAGATTACACTCAGGGCTGGTGCATCTAAGCAGAAATACTGAACAAAAGTAGATCTGGAACTATGTATTCAAGAATGCACAAAAATGACAACAATTATATTCATGCTTTACTAAAACACCCAAATCCCATTCCAAATCCTCATTCTGATCAGATGAAGAAATATAGTACTTTATGTGTGCATAATAAATGTTATGGTTTTGTTCTAAAATCATTGTCATATTTTATAAGCAAGCCATGTAACCACTTTGGACTGTATTTTCCTCCCATGGAAAATAAGCATGTGATATTCAGGGGTCTCTAAAATCTACTCCAGTTTTAAAATTCAGATATTCTTGGGGCTAGCAGATGGCATTGCAGTTACATCGCTGAACTCCCACTTACCGACCATGATTCGAATCCCAGACCCATTAGCTTGAAGCTCATGTTGCGTGCATGTGTGCATGTCCAAGATCCCAGGAGAAGAATGGAGGAAAAGGGATTGCAGCATGGCCATCCCCCCTGGGGGGTGATTTCTCACTTTCCCTCTTACTGTCTCTGTCTGTCTCTTTCTCTGGCAAGTGCACATGCCCTAAGACAAAAACCTCTAAAAAAATTCAAATAGTCTCTGCAAAAAATTTAAAAATCTCTTCAGCTATTATTATTATTTTCTTTTGGAGAGAGTTTTTTTTTTTTTTTTTTTGCTATAGGGTGCATGTACTTTCCAGAAAGAGAGACAAAAAGTGAGAAATCCCCCTCCAGGTAGATTGTCATGCTGCAATCCCTTCTCTTCCATTCTTCTCTCAGGATTTTGGGCGTATATGCACACATGCCCTGGGTGAGTTTTAAGCTGCTGGGTCCAGGACTTGAACAGCAGTTGACTATGTGGGAGTCCAGAGACGTAACCATTACACCATCTGTTGGTCCCTCAGCTATAATTTTGAAGAAAAAAAAACTAAAGCTTAGAATAGCTAAGTGATTTGTATATATTTAGAACAAGATTCCTGAGGAAAGATTTTAAAACCAAGCCTGCTAAAGCCTTATTTGATATCTCTTCTATACTATCATAGTACACAAATTAAAAATTCTACAAAACGTATTAAATACTTTTTCAAGTATTTCATTTTTTAAAGAATAATTTTATTTAACTTTATTTATTTATTTTATTTATTTCAATTTGACCAGGGAGGGACAGGGTAAGAGATTGAGAGAGAGAGAGAGAGAGTGAGAAAGCAAGTTGCCAGGTCTGGGACTCAAACCTCGGTCAGCCATGTGGGAGTCCAGCACCCCCACTACCACGCCACCTGCCAACCCCTGAAGTATTTCTTATAAGTATGTAATTATATATTTATTTAAAAATATTAACATCGACCTGAAAATACAAATGTTTACAATTCAAGAGAATAAAAACATAATTCTACTATCTTTATCAGACACTAATTTTCATTTGTTTGGGTTTCTTTCAACTGCCACTCACATGTCTATCTAATGTTACATGCATGTTGCTTATCACATTTGTTTCATAGTAATTTTCTACCATTGGCCATATTGACATTAGGTTTTTTTATTTTAATTTTTTGAATTTATTTATTTCCTTCACGAGTAAGAAAGACAGAGAGAGAGAGAGAGACAGAGACAGAGAGAGAGAGAGAGAGAGAGAGAGAGCGAGCGCCGAGTAGAGTGCCAGTGCTGTGACCCTCCTTCAACCTACAGCCAGCCCCACATGATGAGCGTATGTGTGCCCAGCATACTCAGGGAGGCCTCTAGATTTGAACTGGGAACCTACCTATGTGGGATTGCCTCTAGAGTGTCACGTTTTACCAGTGTACCACCTCCCCACCCCAACATCATATTCTGGGTATGATGTTGCTGGCACTCAATCACATGGCTTTGAGGAGAAAGAGAAGTTACTATAATCGTCAGAACAATTAAGAAAAATAAAAAAACAGTTATCGCCTACATGTAGATAAGTGTAATTGGCAAGGAGTGAAAAGCACTTAGTGATTTCTGTACCTTGCACATCTGACTTTAAAATCTCAAGGTTAGAATTATTCCTTGAGTCAGCTAGGTGGCGTGGTGGTTAAGGTGGCTGGATCACACATGGCCAACTGTGTGGTTCAAGTCCCAGACCCAGTGGCTTGAAAATCACGCTGGGTATGTGTGTGTGCATGCCCAAAATCCCAAGAGAGAATGGAGGAGAAGGGATTGCAGCATGGGCATCCTCCCTGAGAAGTGATTTCTTACTTTCTCTCTCTCTCTCTGTGTGTCTCTCTCTCTCTGACAAACACATGGGACTTAAAGCAAAAACTGAGAGGAAAAAAAATTATTCCTTTGGTTTTCATGAGAGAGAGAGAGATTTCAGAAAGTCAACATTAAGGTGTTGTAACCTAGAGTGGAAGAGAAGATTCTGGAAATCTTTGGCTTATTACTCTAATAGTTTTCACCTTGGAAGACAAGCAGGTTGTGACTCAGAAGTACTGAGCAGCAGGACAGAAAGGTTCCATTGGAGAAGGGTGGGGTCAGGAGCTACACACCTACATTGGCCAGGGAGAGAAGGCCCTGGATAATGGGATCCAGAGCAGACTCTAAGGAGGAAGTAGGTGTCTGTGGGGAATCAATAGAAGTGGGGCTGAAAGGAATTAGAAGAGAGTCCTTGGTTTGTTTGTCAATTTTTCTCTGCCAGAAAGTCCCTGATTGGAACCACAGGAAATATAATCATAAGCCAAATTAATCATAAAGTTCATCTATCAAGGTGAAGGAGCAAAATTTACTGACATTAGCAGCTCAGTTCTAAATACAAGCCAAAACTCAAGGACTGGGATGGGTCAAGTCAGAGCTAGAACTGGGGTGCAGAGCTATGTTCATTAACTATTACATAAACACTCTAATTCTGTTGTGAGTTCTTTAGTCAACTGTTTCCCTGTAGATAGGAAACTTAAGAAAATAAGTTAGTGCTTTTATTTAAGGCTATTTCATCCTTTACAAGCAGTAATATATGGCACTTGCAGAATTCTTGTTCACCAACTGAAGATATATTTGAATGTGAACACTGACAGTGGGGACTGCGGGTGGCATAGAAGTTAAAACAGCTGGATCCCACATGGCCAATAGCACAGTTTGAGTCTTGTACCTGGCAGCTTGAGAAGCATGCCAGTATGTATGTATGCATGCCCCGAAATGGAGGAGAAGAGATTGTGGCATAGCCATCACCCCTGCAGGATGCTTTTTCACTTTCTTTCTCTGTCTGTCTGTCTCTGGCAAGCACACCTGTCCTACAAAAATAAAAAAAATTAAAAAAAAAGAAAATATTGATGATAGATGATCATTCACTTAAAAATTAAATATTGTAGGATAATAATCACACAAACTAACATTAAGATCCAAATAATTTGTAATAAAAATCTACTTTTAATATTAAATTAATATTGAATTAAATAATATTAGTATTATTTAATCTCAAATTGAACTTGCCCAGTCAAAGGGCAAAAATACAGTTGATAATGAGAATTCTTGGTGAATCATCATACATGAGGAAAAACTTGTATATCACATTAAAAAATCTATGAAAGTTCTCATTGGCTACTGTGTTTATACATACAGATAAATTATTAACTTCTTGGAAACACATTAGTCTTGAAGCAGATTCTAATAAAAATCAGTTTAGGGGCTGGCAGGTGGCATGGTGGTTAAGGTGTTGGACTTCCACATAGCTAACCACGGTTTGAGATCCTGGACCTGGCAGTTTGCTTTCTCACTTTCCCTTTCTCTCTGTCTCTATCTGGCCAAATTAAACAAATAAGAATTCTTTTTAAAAAAATCAGTTTGTAGGTCAAACTTCTTGTTTAGCTACAAACTTAGAAGACAGAACCTTATCTAGATACAAATATTTAACTGGTCATTATGAACAATAGCTAGAAATTAAATTACCCATATAATATGGTTAAAGTAATCAGTGATGCCTGAGTCATAGATCAGGAAGATAAAGAAAAATGTTAATAGTATGGAATAGAATTACATACTCTTGAACTCAATTTGCAAACCTACAGGCATTCACAGACCAGAGCACAAATCCATTTATAGACCATACTTGCTCATCTTAATAATATTTTATTGACTTACCCATTTTCTCCTTTTGTTTGCTGCATTTCCCTTGTATTCTCTGAGCTCCAAATCAAGAAAGACATTTTCTTAAATACTTGTGATAAAATATTAAACTTTAAAAAGGTAGAGTGTAAAATTATTTTATGCTAACTAAACTATGTTAAAATGTGTGTATGGCTGTTGAACAAAGGTTATAGGGGAATAAATGGAGATAATTGTACTTGAACAATGAGCTTACATACTTTTGCATCTTTTTAATACTTGTAATTGTTATATGTATATATATATATATATATATATAGTATAAATATATATGTTGGGAAAGTCATGACCTAATTTTCTGTATTTTTCTATGCAGGAAGTGTCATGACTTTCCCGATGACCCAATATATAAAAGGGACAGCATTTTAAAAAGTGTTCTCAGTGGAGGTGAGTGAGTATCCTGCTGCTGAACTTTGGGGACAAATAACTGAGGCCTGCTGGGAACAGGACTTCTAAAAGGCAACTATGTCTGGAAGGCTGTAGTCCAAGGCCATTTTTGCTGGCTATAAGCAGGGTCTCAGCACACAGCTCTTCTTAAAATGTGAAGGTGTTCATGCACGAGATGAAACAGAATTCTACTTAGGCAAGAAGTGTGCTTAAGTGTACAAAGCAAAACACGACACAGTGACTCCTGGTGGCAAGCCAAATAAAACCAGAGTAATCTGGGGAAAGGTGACTCCTACCCATGGAAACAGTCACATAGTCTGAGCCAAGTTCTGAAGTGACCTTCGTAATAAGGCCACTGGACACAGAATCCATGTGATTCTGTACCCTCAAAGATTTAAAATAATGAAAAGTAAATAAATAAAAAGGGGAAAAAAGTGTTCTTGGGGCCAGCAGGTGGCCTGGTGGTGAAGAAACAATGGATTCCCACATGGCCAACCACGGTTTGCATCTGGACCTGGCAGACTGAAAATCACAGTAGGCGCATTTGCGTGTGGCTCAAGATTCCAAGAGGAAAATGGAGGAGAGATTATGAGGTGGCCATCCCCCTTGGGAGAAGGAGTGATTTCTCACTTTCCCCTTCTATCTCTCTTCAGCTAGTGCATGCAATCATTTGGGAAAAAGTTAAAAAAAAAAAAGTGTTCTCTTTGCTATTTCCTGGTTTAGTTTTTCCCTCTTTGAGAAGGTACTAGTCACACCATAGATGCTCAATATAAACTCCTTGAGTAATTATACAAATTATAAAAATGGCTATTAAAATTACTGGCAGATTTCTTTTATGGAGGAGTGAAATGATGGTACTGGCTATGGTAAGGTAGGTAAAGATACCTAAGGTAAGGTAAAGACAACAGAAATCAGTATTTATTCATTCTTCTGCCCGAGGTCTCTAATTGCTATCCTTGATTCTTTAAACTGTAATTAAAGATTTATTACTATGATGCCCACATAATTTAGTGCCCATTGGAACACTTTTGAGAGTGGAAAGGGGATCTATTTACAAATATGTTAAGTTCTTAGATCAGACATCTAAAGCTCAATAGGCTAAAGAAAAAAAGGAGATAAATTGGACTTCATCAAAATTAAAAGTTTTTGTGATTCAAGGGGCCAGCAGATGGCATAATGGTTACGTCACTGGACTCCCACGTAGCTGACTGCGGTTCAAGTCCCAGACCTGATGGCTTAAAACATATAGGTGCAGGGGACCAGCAGTTAGCGTAATGGCTATGTCGCTGAACTCCCAGGTAGTTGACCATGGTTTGAGTCCTGGACCTGGTGGCTTAAACTCATGCCAGGCGTATGTGCGTGCATGCCCTAGATCCTGAGAGGAGAATGGAGAAGAAGGGATTGTGGCATGGGCATCCTCCAGGAGGTAATTTCTCATTTTCTGTCTCTCTGTCTCTCTCTGTCTCTCTGGCGAGCGTACGTGCCCTGTAGCAGAAAAAAAAAAAAACTCTCAAAAAAAATTAAAAACATATAGATGAGTGTGCATGCATGCCCAAAATCCTGAGAGGAGAATGGAGAAGAAGGGATTGTGGCATGGGCATCCTCCAGGAGGTAATTTCTCATTTTCTGTCTCTCTGTCTCTGTCTGTCTCTGGCAAGTGCACACACCCTATAGCAAAAAAATCTCTCTTAAAAAATAAAACTAAAAAACCTTTGTGATTCAAAGACATCAAGAAAATGAAGACAACTCATAAAACAAGAAAATATTTGCAAATCACTTACCTGATAAGAATCAAATATCCAGAATATACAAAGAACTTTAATAATCAACAACAAAAAAAGAAAAAAAAAATCTAGCTTAAGAATTAGCAAAAAATTTGAATGTATATCTCTCCAAAGATGATATATGGGAGCAGCCCTATAGTACAGCAGCTGCTCTCTGTGCATAGGGAGCTGTATCCCACATGGCCAACTATAGTCCAAATCCCAACCGTCACAGCTTGAAAAACATGTTGAGCATGTATGTGTGCATGCCCCAAAGCCTGACAGGATGGAGAAATGGAGGGAAAAGGATTATTATGTGACACACTCTATTAGGGATGCTTTCTTTTTTTTCTCTCTCTCTCTCTCTCTGGCAAGCACATGTGCCTTCTGGCAATTAAAAAAAAAAAGAATATATACAAATATCAATGAGCACACAAAACTATAGTAGACATTATTAGTCATTAAGGAAATATAAAACAAAACAACGAGATATAACTTTACCCCCACTAGTATGGTTATCACTTTTTATTGCTTTTTTTTTCTTTTTTTAAGAGCAGTTTTGTTTTTTTTTTTTTGAGAGATTTTTGCTATACCTGCTTGCCAGAGCCAGACTGACTGAAAGCAAGAAATCACTCCCCAAAGGGATAGCAACGCTGCAACCCCTTCTCCTCCATTCACTTCTTGGGACTTTGGGCACTAATGCACATGAACCCAATGTGAGTTTTAAACTGCCAGGTCCAGTATGGTCGATTATGTCAGAGTCTAGCGATGTAACCATTCCCTATCTGCTGGTCCCATCATTTTTTTAATTGTTAATTTGCCAGAGGGCCTGTGTGCTCACTAGATAGTCAGAAGGCAGGCAGGGTGGGGGTTAGAAAACACCCCACATGGAGAATGATTATGCTGCAATCCCTTCTCCATTTCTCCCTCTTTTTAGGATTGGGGGCATGCATGCACATGCACCCAACATGTTTTTCAAGCCACCAGGTCCAGGACTCAAACCATGCAGTTGACCATGTGGGATCCAGAAGTCTTAACCATCATGTCTTAACCATCACACCACAGGCTGACCAGAGTGGCTATAATTTTGAAAAATGGAAAATAAAGTATTGGTAAGGAAGTATACAAATTGGAACTCCCATTTCCTGGCAGGGGAAATGTATTGTTCATGATACAACTGCTTTGGAAAACAGGCAGTTTCTTTTCTTTTTTCTCTCTCTCTCCTTTTTTTTTTTTTTTTAGGGTGCATGCACTCTCCAAGGAAAGAGCAAGAGAGAGAGAGAGAGAGAGAGAAATTATCTCCCAAGGGGAGATGGCCACAGCATGATCTCTTCTCCTCTTGGGATTTTGGGAACGCATGCACACATGCTTGGTATGTTTATCCGGCCATGGGGTTCAGGACTTGAATTGTTTGTTGGCTGTGTGAGATCCAGCTGCCTTAATCACCATGTCACCAGTTGGCCCAGTTTGGAAATTTCTTTAAAAATTAAACATAGAGTTTACGATATGACCTAGGAATTCTACTTCTAGATATACACCCAAGAGAACTGAAAACATATATCCCCACAACTTGCACTTGAATGTTCATAACATCATTAATTCAAAAAGTAGAAACAATGTAAATGTCTATTGACTGATGAATTCATAAATAAAATACAGTATATCCATACGATGGAATAGTATTCAGGTATAAAAAGGAATGAAATTCTCCTTCAATATGGATGAAACTTGAAAACATTATGCTAAATGAAATAAACCAGACACAAAAGGCCAAGTATAGTATGGCTCCACTTACATAAAATATCCAGAATAGTGAAATCAATAGAGTAATCAAAAATACATTAGTGGTTTCCAGGGGCTGGAAGAAGGGAGGAAATGGGGAGTGACCTTAATGGGCACAAGACTTCTCTCTCTCTCTCTAAGTTTCTTTATTTCTTCCAAGAAACAGTGACAGAGACAGTCACCCCCAAAAGGGTGTCCATGCTGTGATCCATCCCCAGCCTAACCAGTCAGAAGCATGAGCATGTGTGTACTTGGAATATACTGGGGACCTCAGGAAATGAACCTGGGACCTTCCCATGGGGCCTTAGCATTACAGAGCATTGTGTTACCACTGTGCCACCGCAGCTGGGGGTTTCTTTTTGGTGATGAAAATGTTCTGGAATTAGACAGTGGTGATACATGATCTTGTATGACTTTATTGAAAAATTGTGCAATATAACAATGTTGTACAATGTTGTGAATATACTAAAACCATTGAATAATATGATTTTAAGGGCTGAATTTTATGGCATGAGAAGTATAGGTTAAAAATAAATAAGCTAGGACAATGGGAAGAACTGGAACTGAAAGTATTGTCTTCCTAGATTATGAACTCAATGTACATCTAATCCTGAAAAATAAATAACTGAGGAAAGTAGGGGCTGGAAAAGATGTCCAAAGATTTTCCCCAGGACAAAATATTTAAATCTGAAATCTAAAACCTGAGAAGAAAGGCTATCCTAAGATTACATACGGCTTCCAGATTATCTCTATTCATTTTATCTCTCTCTTTTTCCAGAGGGCATGTACATTTGTTAGAGAAAGAGAGAGAGAGGGAGAGGAAGAAAGTACTTACCAATGGGACATCATCATGCTGCAATCCCTTCTCCTACATTTCTGCATCTCATGGGGATTTGGGGCTTGGGGCTTGTACACACACATGTCTGGAGTGTTTTTCAAACCACAGGGGCTGGGGTTCATATTTTTCTTTTAAAAATTTTTTTCTTGAGAGATTTTTCTATAGGGTGCATGGGCTCACTGCAAAGACAGAGAGTGCTGTTCCCGAGGCTGGGATTCTAATTGCATGGTCACCTGCATGGGACCTGCACCTCCAGCGGTGCTGGCTCATGTTTCATCCCTTTTATATGACATATAGCCAAAATGTAGTAGTTTCATTTGATTTATATCACTATCTTTTACCTTAATCTTTCAGCTATTATAGTGTCTCAGTTAACATATTCAGCCATAATTAGCGTTTCAGTTAATAGCCCTTCCCTCTCAATTTCTTTGTTTCAACTCTTCCAAACAGTATTTGGCCTAAAATTAGCATTATATTTCCATTCACATTTTTTCCATCTCTTACCTCCTTGCAACTTTTGTGTACTTCTCAATGCCCTCTCTTCATGATGTCTTTTTAGTCACTTTTTCTTTTGTCTTTCCTACAATTAGGTTGCTGATTCTCCTACTAATCTCATGTTTTCTCCTAAAATACCATTCTATTTAAAAAAATATTTATTTATTTATTTATATTTATTCATTTATTTTAATTTGACCAGAGAGAGACACAGAGAGAGAGGGAAAGTGAGAAAGCAAGCCACCAGGTCCAGGACT